>NW_027065617.1:0-21290 GCF_032884065.1 Artemia franciscana | reverse complement strand
CCAAAGAGTTTCAATAATCAATACTACTGTATGCTATCTCAGACACTAATGCACTGAAATTAATATAGAAACAGGATATTTAAACCAAATCTAGGTTAATGCCCACAGATTTATTGCAAAATTAATACCTTTCCATAATGAATTGGCATTAAGTTATCTATGCAGCATTCTGCTATTCTTTTTGTGAACAATGTAGGTCAATTTTATACAGTGGGTTAAATTTAAGATATAGGTTAGGCTAGCTTAATCAATCAGGAAACAATGCAGAAAAAATAATTGTGGTAAAATTCTAGTTTAGACACTTTTTGCTATCTTGGCAAGAAGTTACGTTATTCAAACTATACCCAAGACAAACAAGTTTAAACATGCAACTAGCCTAGAATATCCTATTCATACACCCCTAGAGTGTATCTAATTTTTTTGATTTCAAGATCAGTTCCAAATTATTCTAAAGAGTTTCCTCTACTGGTTGTGCCTTAGCTACAATATTTACAAGGAATTATGCACAGGAAGTTATTCTAAATTCAGACTAAATGAGTCTAAAACAAATGTTATCAAAATCTTGATCGTAATTTTTTTTTTCTATCTGAATAAGACCTTAGTTACTTCAAAAGCCGTTCCTGGTGAATGTAAAATTTAAGTAACTTCTCTAGTTACTTTAAAGTTACTTGATTTTTCAGCTGGAACACCCTCACAAAAAGCAACTAAAAGTTACGGAAAAGTTACTAAAAGTAACTTTTTCCGTTCCAGCTGACGCTACTTAGCAGCTGGAACGACAGAAAAGTTACTTCAAAGTAACTTTTTCAGTAACTTTTACTAAAGATAGTTAACGAGCATCTTTAGTTAAGTAACTTAACATCATTATCATCACCAGAATAATATATAAAACTTTTATAGTGGCTAACACCAAAGTTTGAAGACCATGAGCCTTTATGCGGGGAAGAGAATGGAACTGCAATTGTTCAAAGAACCAGTGATGCTAAACAATCTGATTTTGACCTTAAAATGATTTTTACAAAAAAAATTATTGGTAAAGTTCAAGCATTAATGTGATCTGGGCATATCTAGAGAAACTTGGTTGAATAGTTTGTTGGGATGAAGTCTTCAGGTCTTGCTTTAGGAAGCTTCCAATAAATTCCTGTAATCCTTGGACAGTGTGCTAGCTATCCAAAGTCAGTGGTAAATTGTTTTGTGGAGGCGGCATAGCCTAGAGTGAGTAATAGGTCTAATTGTCCAGAAAAATGTATATTGTTCAAAGAAAGCTTAGTTCAATACCACTTGACAGAAAGAAACACTGTGTTACTCTGGAAGCTGATTTAAAACATTCAATGATAATTACTTGAGCTAGCCTTGGCTAGATTGAATCCTGTAATTCATTGAATTGCTTCAAAAAACTTTGCAGTTTATTGGTAGCCTGTAACAACTTTTTAATATTAATTTATAGATACATTTGAGCCCTCCTAGCAAAGTTTCTTGTAGGCTACTCCAGGCTTGAAAGCCTAAGCTTAGAAGTTTAAGGCCTGGTGTTGCTGTTATTTTGGTTGGGATAAGGGTCAATGGTGTGACTCTGTAAGCTTAGCCACAGTATACCTAGCTATAATAATTAGCCTACCTGGAGAAATTTAGAGGAAAAACTTAAGAGAATCAAATGTTTTTTGCACTCAAATTAATTCAAATGAAGAATCAATGTTTTGTAACACTCCCAGCTACAGACATTAAATCAGGATATCACTTGCTGTGCAATGCTGACCATTGGTCAGCATATAATTTTTTTCTTTTTAAGTAGGCCTAACTTCTTGCTACATTAGAAAATAGGGTCAAAACTAGTAGGCTATGCAATTATGCAAATAATGTGAAACTCAAACCCTCATGTATTGCTATCAAAATAGGAATTGAGAAAAAATGTATACATCAATGCATAACAAAAAATCTAAGCTATGCATCAATATGGTTGTTAGGTACTTGTGTGTTATTCAGAACACACTCAATAAGTAAAGTTAGGTTCTTTTGTGAAACAAACCATGATGCAATTACATTTAAATTAATATTTATATATAGAGGTGGTTAGGTTAGGTATTTGATATAATGCACCCCCCCCCCCCCTTCCCCTAATGTGCAAATAAGGTTTTGGAATTTAGGCTAAGAGATTGGTTAGATAAAGAGGAAATACTGAGTCCAGTACAAGTGGGATTCAGATTGACATTCAGCACTATTGACCATATTTTTACTTTGGAAATATTGAGATGGAAAAATGGTTGGCTATTTGTATCTTTTTAGACCTGAGAATTGCTTTTGATTCAGTAAATAGGAAGTTGTTAAATGAAAGCCTGTTAGAAATAGGCTTGCCGTCTTGTTTTGTAGCAATAATAGCAGCTATGTATAGGAGGGTGAAGTTTGTTGTAAAGGTGATGGGGAAATTTTCTAGACTAGTTATGTCTCATTTGGGTGTGAAACAAGGATGTACTTTATCCCCAAAGCTTTTCTCCTTGTTTGTTAATGATTTAGACAGTTTTATGAAAAAATAATGGAGCCCCATTTGTATCTTTGGATTGGTTCAGGCTATCATGTATATTATTTGTAGATGATATAGTAGTAGTGGTGGTAATTTCAACTATTTATTCCACAGCCTTTCTGATTCAGGGGTCATTCTTAAAGAATTGGGACAAAACTTAAGATTTAGTATAAAAGGTGAGGTATTAATAAGGGGACAAACCCCCTCATATACATAATAAAAAAAATATAAGAGTATAAAAGTTTGTTATGTAAGTTAATTCTTAAGTTATGTATATTTTTTACTAATAAAAACGTTTGTTAAAAATTAAAAGTTCTAGTTGCCTTTTTAAGTAACCAAAAAATTGGAGGGCAACTAGGCCTCCTTCCCCACCCCTTATTTCTCAAAATCATCTGATCAAAACTAAAAGAAAGCCATTTAGCCAAAAAAAAAATTAATATGCAAATTTCATTTTAATAATTTATGTGCAGAGAGCCAAAATCAAAAATGTATTAATTCAAAAATGTTTAGAAATCAAATAAAAAAAACTAGTTTTTCAAACTGAAAGTAAGGAGCAATATTAAAACTTAAAACAAACAGAAATTACTCCGAATATGAAATGGGTTGTCCCCTCTGCAATTCCTTGCTCTTTATGCTAAAGTTTGATTCTTTGCCACAATTCTACTTTTTAAAACAATTAAAAACTTTAGCGTAAAGAGTGAGGGATTGCATAGGGGACAACCCATTTCATATACAGAGTAATTTCTGTTCATTTTAAGTTTTAATATTGCTCCTTACTTTCAGTTCAAAAAACTAGTTTTTTTATTTAATCTTTGTTTAGGGATTAAGCATAGGGAATCATGTTTGAGGAGTTAGCTTGGTAAGAGTTTATTTATGGGTGTTTCTGAATTCATAAAGTGTTTGAAAGTTTGTTTGCTTGTTTAAGTTGTTTGCAAGTTTGTTTGCTTTTTTAAGTTGTTTGGAATTAGGTGCTTGTATAAAGTTGCATGTGTTTGCTATGGCCTGCAGGCTTTTTTGCAAATAAATCTTATCTATGACATTTTGCCTTTTTTTTCAAATAAATATAATACAGAATTTGTAGAACAGACAGAGAAGTTGAACAAATAGGCAGAACAATAAATGTGTTTTTATTCCCTTCACTGCCTGTGTCAATAGAAAAGCCAGGGATTTACTGTTTTCATTCCCTGGAAATTAGTCTTATACCTGGTTCCAATAGTGAGATTGAATTTGTCAAAGCTTGGAGGTTTATTCCTCCTGTCTGTTTAAAGAAAACAGATGCATAATTGAAGTTTTGTTCATTTCTATCTTACATTTCATGGGCATCCATGGTATTTCTTCCTTTATTAATCTGTCTTGTTTCTTTTCTGCAGGATTTTTTTGTCTCATTTTTAGAAAGATAAAAAATTTTATTTACAAATTACTTATACTAGAAGCACATTTTCAAGACTTTGACCTAACTTAAGATCCCTTGTTCTAAAGGCATGATTGAATTTCTTGAAGCTAGAAATTTCTTTTGTGGCAAATTCAATGGTAAATATTTAGTTCACCCCTTTTGCAACTTAATAGTGGTAAAATAGGTAAGATTGTAAATTTTTAGTGACTGCAATATATTTCACCCAATACTAATTGCAGTAGAAAGGAAAGCCACTGGTAAGGACCCCCAAAGAATTATTTCAGATTATTTTAAAAAGGCTTTACTACCCATAAAGCTGGCATAACTGGAGAAGGGGCTTCTCAGGAATTAATGACTTTAAAAGCTATACATTATACATAAAAATGCTCATTTTTATGCAGAAAGGCAGCAAGTTATTTATTACTAATCAGCTACAGCAGGTATATCTATTGCTTTCTTTAACCATCAATAAAGATAAAATGCATGCTGAAAACTGAATGCTCTTTGGAAACTTTCTTTAGACACACTAATTGTGAGATGGATATCAACAAAATTCCAACAGGGTTTGTATTTACTTAAGATTTACAAACAAGAATATTGAATGCTTAATTTTGTGATATCCTGATCTCTAAAAAGTAAATTTCCTAATAGTTTTCCACCAGCTCATTTCAGCAAAATCATTTGTAATGACAATACACCCTTTGCTTGGGTGGCCTGGCCTCTGCAAAATGAAAGACAACTGCTAGTAGGCTAAGCTAGTTCTGCTTGAAATTTGCTATATGAGTTAAGGTATCACTGAGATGGATTATGTTTTTTGCCGCATTTTTAACTGGATTATGAAGCCCATCTCTAAGTTGAACAAAAGATGAATTTTATCCATCTTTTGTTGGTTTCACAAGGATTTTAGTTGAACTTGAATCCTTATGAAAATGGCCCCTAAGAAACTTTTATAAGATATTAAAAACTTCAGGGTGAAAAATGAGTTATTAAGGAGGGGGAAGCTACCCTCATTTATGAATCATTTAAGAATTTACTGTAGCTACTAGCCCCTGACAAATCTTGGAAACACAAACTTTAGATGTCAAGTATAATAAAACAAAGATGTTATTATCCTTGATATTGCAAGTTACTAAGAACTACAATGGACACCACCAAATTAAGCATTTATGTTTGCACTAATTTGTTGTAAATTCAGAAAAGCAAGTTAATGTTTACATTCCATCAGAAATTTGTAATTTTGCAACAAGCCAACAACTGCATCCATAACCAAAATGATAAGATGCTTATCAATGCATTTCTGAGGAAAAAAAATATTTGATGGGAGAATTTTCTGCAGGAAAAATTCTCCACAAAGAGGAAATTCTAGCTAGGAAAAGTTTTGTGATTTGATTTCTCCTCCACAATACTCTGCTCTTTATGCTACAGTTTGACCTTTCGTCTTAATTCTTTAACTCTTGAAACACAAGGGCCATTTAAATAAAATCAGAAACTTTTAAGTCCTAAAAAACTTTTTCTATGTAATATAAAGAAATAACAAATTATTGGCTCTGGGTGAAACTAATGTTACCAGATAGTACACAAGAAATTGGGCAACATCATTCTTTTCCAAATTGGGTTTTGTTTAAAATAATATGTTTTTTTCAAGAAAATCCTGACATTATGGGAATGATGGGAACCATTTTTGGAATTAACATATCAAATAGCATGAAACTTGGCAAAATACTTTACGGAATTTTCAAAACTGTAATTTTGGAGGCCAATGTTATCTATGAGTAAATTTATTAATGCCAAACCTGAAAAAATTAATTCCAAGAAATTAGAAGTTTATTCTACAAAGACAGTGATAGTTGATGTAGCCTATATGATTATTTCTACTATTTAACCAACATTCTTTCTTGGGAAAAAAGAAAATAACTAAATGAAAACCATAAAATAGCCTAAACTCAAAAACATAGTCAAATAAAGAATATTTCTGCTATTTAACCAGCAAAACAAAATTAGCTAAATAGAAAGCATAAAACAGACCATAGCCAAAAGCCAGGAAGCAAAAAGAGACTTGTTGGTTGTACAGGCTGTCAGGTATTTAGTCAAAATGTTCCTATTGGGTTAGTTGGTCTATACATATGGTAAACTTTTTCTTCAAATATGCACATCAAAATAAAGACTTACAATGATTGTATACAAGATGACATCTTTGTATACAAGATGATGAATAACATCATAATTGCAGGTTACAACAATAAATGACTTTGTAGCAAAACAAAATAATGTATTTTTAAATAAAATCAGAATCCTTTTTTCTTGGTCCTAAAAAACTGTTTCTATGAAATAAAAAAAAATACAAATTATTAGTCAACATAATACTTGGCTCCACTCCAACATTCATTTATACATATACCCCACAATAGAGAAAATGGGGTAGCTAAGTAGTAATGCTATTTGGCAGTTGTTGCTAAAGTGTCAGCAGCTTTTGGAATTCTATTTAATTGTGCTATTGGCAGCTTTGGAACTTTGTCCATACCTGAATATACAAGATTGTGTCTAGAAAAATAATAACTTGCAAGATTAAATTGAATATTATATTACAACTTACCACCATTTTTCTTCATTTTCATCTGATCCTACATCAGTATCCATTATTTCATCAATAAGCAACTGTAGAACTAAATAATGTTGTATCATTTCTGATGTACCACTGGCAGAGTTCATTGTATGAAGATTTGAAAAAAGCTGTAAAATCTAAAATTGTTTCTAGCTGAGATAATCTATTGAATTTTTGAAGTTATTTGATATTTTAGGATTTTGTAAGATATCTGTTTCAATAATAGTGAGTGTTTTGAAGAGTATCAAGTATTTGAGATGAAAGGAATGCATACAAAGTCTATAGGTTCAGTTATTTTTGTTTTCTACCTATCAAAAGACAACAGTTTTGGAACAGCCATCAGAAGAGAGAAATTTCCCTTCACAGGAAAATCCTAAATCAGCCATTGAATTTTTATGCACCCATCTCTATGCTATATTTTCATGAATTTTGGAATATTTGATGGAGGCTGTAAAATTTTGTTCCTATATTGGGCTTTGAATAAATCATTTTTATCTTGGACTGTGGTCTCAAAGAAAGCCTAGATTTAATTAGAAGCAAATACAGTAAACTGAAAACTGTGTTGTGACTACTCTGCTTTATAAAGGTTAAACTTGGTGAACTGAATATTTCAAATATATGTCATCCACTTTACTCTAAATTAAATCCTACCTGCAAGTTTCTGTTTCTTTCTCTTGTTAAGTTTAGGTCATGGGCCTAAGTATGAGCCTGATTTGGTTATTAAACAAGTTTCTGAAAATCATATTGCCCTAACAACAAAATGTTCCGTGTTCACAAATTAATGCCCAAGAAAACATTTTTAATTATCATGAAAAATTGGCATTTTTTATATAGCTTATACCTTTGATCTGACACAAGTTTAACCTATTCATAAGCAAATACTATAAAATTATGTAAATAAATAAAAAAACAAATTCCATAAAAATGAAGACATGAAACCCTTACAATTTTCTATGAATAAGCTGAAATCAGTCAAGTATAAAATAAAACAAAATCCAGGACAAAACCAGTCTTTCTGCTATGCTAATTCACAAATGGCACTAATTTACAAAACTGTAAATGGGAGGGGGAAGTTCCTTGATGGATGTACCAAAATATATATATTTCAATGAAAATTCCCAAAGTATTTTGCCAAATCTAGGGGAACTCCCTCTCATTTGATGCAGGTCCATCATTAAAAAATCATTTAGTAAGCTCAAATACTTTTCAAGATAGCCTAGTAAAAAGGCCATCATTTGGAAATTTTAACTAGCCTAGTCTAAAATTCTAACCTTAATAGTTCAACTGAATGTAAGAAAGTGATAGGCCTAAGCCAAAGAGTTTCAATAATCAACACTACTGTATGCTATCTCAGACACTAATGCACTGAAATTAATATAGAAACAGGATATTTAAACCAAATCTAGGTTAATGCCCAAAGATTTATTGCAAAATTAATACCTTTCCATAATGAATTTGGCATTAAATTATTTATGTAGCATTCTGCTTTTCTTTTTGTGAACAATGTAGGTCAATTTTATACAGTGGGTTAAATTTAAGATATAGGTTAGGCTAGCTTAATCAATCAGGAAACAATGCAGAAAAAATAATTGTGGTAAAATTCTAGTTTAGCTACTTTTTGCTATCTTGGCAAGAAGTTACGTTATTTAAACTATACCCAAAACAAACAAGTTTAAACACGCAACTAGCCTAGAATATCCTATTCCTACATCCCTAGTGTATCTAATTTTGTTGATTTCAAGATCAGTTCCAAAATATTCTAAGAGTTTCTTCTACTGGTCGGTGGCCTCAGCTACAATATTTACAAGGACTTATGCAAAGGAAGTTATTCTAAATTCAGACTAAATGAGTCTAAAACAAATGTTATCAAAATCTTGGTCGTAATATTTTTTTTCTATCTGAATAAGACCTTAGTTACTTCAAAAGCCGTTCCTGCTGAATGTAAAATTCAAGTAACTTCTCTAGTTACTTTAAAGTTACTTGATTTTTCACCTGGAACACCCTCTCCGTTTTCATCTTCTTCTTCTTATTCAGCAGACGGCCTTTTCAGGATTTAGAATGAAAATCTTATTATAAAGGTACGTCTTCTTAGCTCTCATCTTCGTGGGTTAATCAGAAAATATACCAAGCGAATTTTTCTCTCTAATAAATTTAATCACATCTTACTTAATCATGACTTCTAAACAAGAACTTTGCTTGTCGATTCCTTTACTTGTAGCAGATTGCCTCAAGCTGTTTAATGTAACAACTGAATTCCTTAAATCATCTTCATCGTGCTTCTCAATTACACTAAATGACCTGGCTGAAAGAAGCACTAGAAGGGGTTTGATTAGGTCAACATCATTTGTTGCCTTTAAAGGCACACTTCTTGTTGTTGTTTGAATAAGGCTGCGTTGCAACGCTCTTGGGCGGAAGTTCAATTTGCGAAATGTTGACATCCGGTCAAAATTTCGCAGTCTTCTGACGACCGAAAATAGCTTTGTTGTACATCATGTTAACATCAATATCATGAGCGTGTCCGAAATCTCAAGTATGCGGAATTAATTTCGCATCCGTCTGGAATTCTTCGAAGAATTCTCAGTCCGGACTAGAATTTCATCTGTAATTATCGCAGGGTTATGATGTCAAATACCCCACGAAAAAATTCTACGAAATTGCAGCATTTATCTGAGGTTTTTCAGAAGAAACTAAAGAAAGATAGTGGCGATTCATATCCAAAGCATTAGGAAGACCAGAGCATAAGGAGAAAGATCTGTTTCCAGAGAGATTTCAAATTCCAAAAATGTGTGACAAAAAAAACTTCCAGGGTAAGATTGGCGAAGTTTAAAAATATAGAACGTGGTTGAAATATCAGCAGAAGATAGAGAAATAGGGTAATTTAAGAGTGGAAGTTTGACTTTTAAGCATAGAAAATAGTAAAGTGAAGATGAATCTCCCACCAGATCCAGGGATTGTTGTACCTGTGGCCATGCACCACAATGTGGTTGGTTATCAACAACATGGACAACTTATATTTGTGAGATCTCCCATTACCAATCAAGGGCAGCCTGTGATTTTCCAGGATATGCAAGTGAACCCACCTGCAAGTGTTTCTAGCTGCCAGGGGCAAGGTCATTTTAGTCCAGTGTCAGGAGGAATAACAAATATCAGCCATTTCCCAATTGTGACAAACTACTCAGTGCCTACTTCAAACAGATTTCAATCCCTTCAAGAATGGAATGAGGACTTTCCTCCTTTACCATCAAGTGAAAATAGTGAAGAAGAAATGAGAGCAGTGAACCCACTAGAAGCTGAAGGTGTCATCAGTGAGGCAAACACTGACAATCCTACAAAAACTGGAATGAAAAGAAGAGATGTTTCACCAGTGTCTGAGTACCTGAATCAACCTCAAAACAGAAATTTGAAGCGGAAGCTTAATGAAGTACAAAGTAGCATAAATCAGAATCCTACCATGTTGAACTAGAAAAGTGTTGAAATGCCATATAGTAATCTTTTATCCATTTCTGTGGAAGCTCAAGTAACTGAGGATAACCAAAAGTTCCCAGATGATTTCACAATTGCTAAGTTTTTGAGCTCGATTTTTGGAAAGGAAAAGTTTGAATTTGAAGTTAATAAGACAAGAGAAAGACTTTTAATCCAAACAGAAAAAGAGGAGATAGCTGCTAAACTGTGTACAATAAGTCAAATAGCAGAAACTAAAGTTAAAGTGAATAAACGGGAAAGCCTGACTCGAGGCATTGTGAAAGGTGTTCCTCTACATCTCTCAAATGAGGATATTCTAGCAAGTATAAGGTCAAACATTGAAGTTTGATCAGTTATCAGACAGACAAGATTTAACAAAGAATTGAAAAAACTAGAGGACAGCCTTGCAGTTTTAGTTACGTTTAAATCAAATCTTCTTCCCTCTAGCATATGGTTCTGTGGAAGAAATAGGGAACTTCATATCTATAACAGAAGAGTGATCCAATGTTTTAAGTGCCAAAAATATGGTCATATCCAGAAGGACTGCCATGCCAACCAACCAATCTGCTTGCGATGTGCAGGGAAGCATTCATCAGCAGAATGTCGTCTTAAGAATAACCAAGTCACTACCAACAAAGACATGTATAAATGTGCCAATTGTCTTGGAAATCATTCTTCAACTTCACCAGCCTGTCAAATTAGAGTGAAAAATAAAGAGATTCTGAATGTGGCTGAAAAATATCAAGTTAGCTGCAAAAGAGCTCAAGTTATGTACAGAAGTTATGCCCAAGAAGTTCTTAGTAGTGCAGTAAAACCTGAAAGAACCAATGTAAATAGAATATGTACAGACACCATAGAATCGGTGAAACGTCAAACTATAACAGACACAGTGAATAAAATCTTGATTGCATTGGCTCTATCCCCTGAAGTGCTTTCAATAGGCTCAGCTCCAATTGCAGAAAGAGTGGAGAAGATATGTGAATTTATGGATAAACTCAATTTGACAACAGTTGACACCAGTTTCATAAGGAATCAGTGTGCTAACAAATGACTTTAAATCTAAAAATACTATCATGGAATGCCAGATCACTTGTGAAAGTTAATAAGGACCTTCTTGTGCAGTTTTGTTTGGATAGTCAAATAGATATCTTTTGTATCCAAGAGACATTCCTTAAACCTTCTATAAAGACACAGTTTCATGGTTATAGGGTCATACGACAAGAAAGAACAGATCATGACAAAGGGGGAATCATTATTGGAGTGAGAAATCACATTCGGTTTAATCAACAATGGGTTAATTTAAGTCAAGGAAGAGCCGAGATAATAGGATGCAAAATGTTTATAGATCGCTAGAAGAAAATAAATATTTTCAATATTTACAACCCTGATGGAAGTGAAAACAATTTAAGAGAAACATTTGAACAAATGATGCAAAGTGTACCTAGTCGAGAATTGATAATAGCTGTAGGAGACTTTAATGCCCACAGTGAGAGTTGGTGCACATGTGGCAGATCCAACAATGCTGGAAGAGATATTGAAGATTTTCTTATGAATAATAATGACCTATGCCTTTTAACCCCAAAAGATTTACCTACCCACCTCAACCATAATACTGGCACATACAGCACCATAGACCTAGTGTTCTCTTCCCCACATATTGCTCCTACCACAAAGGTGACATCTTTAAAGAATACAATACTATATAGTGACCATCTTCCAGTGATTATTGAGTTAAATGGTTGTAATAATATACAAGCCAATAACATAGCACATAAGTTCAAATTGAAGAAGACTGATTGGAAAACCTTCTCAACTGCATTAGAAAATGTCCATATTGAGGAGCAGTTAAAGGAGGTGTCTTCATCAGAAGAAAAGATTAAGATATTTCAAACAGTGTTAATGGATGTTGTGGATAGAGTTGTTCCCAAATTGAATCACAAAGTTACTAAGTGGTGGAATGAAACATGCACCAAAGCGAAACATGACCTTAAGGATTTGAAGTCCAATTATGAACGCCTTCCTACCTTTCATGGATATGTAGAGTACCAACGAAAGGCTGCTGAATTTAAGAAAACAGTAATTGCTGCTAAACTTGAAAGCTGGATTAATTTCCTCAATAAGTTAGATTTTAGAGTCCCTGCATTAAGAGTCTACTCAACATTAGTGGAAGTCGTGAAGGTCAAAGAAATCCTCCAATAACATACAAGAATTCCACCCTAGTTACCGATCAAGAAATAGCTGAAGTAGCTGTATCCCTACTTGACAGTGTCATTGGAGTACCTGATCCATTAAGTGACTGTGAAATAGAAGGGAAAGCTAAAGTTAAGAGATTTTCCAAAAGTCATCGATCTGTAGCTTATAATCAACCTTTTCTTACACAAGAAATTGAGAAAGTTATCAATCATCTACCACTCACTGCTCCTGGAAAAGATATGATTTTTCCCCAATTTGTAAAAGCCCTACCAAAAAACTGGGTTGCTGCTTTATTAAATATCATAAATGAGTTGTGGAATGAAGGACAGTTTCCAAAAATCTGGAAGGATGGAGTAGTTGTTTTGATACCAAAAGTGGGCAAAGATAAAAGTAAACTAGAGAATTATAGAACAATAACTTTACTACCTGTGCTAGGAAAAGTTTATGAACGATTGGTGAAACAGAGAATGAACCAAGTGATTGAATTGAATAGACGACTCAAGAATATACAGTGTGGATTTAGACGTAACAGAAATACAGAAGATGTGATGCTGATGTTCATGAATGATGCCGTTTATGCTTTAGAAAACAAAAAAGTTTTACTGGTGGCATTTTTGGATGTAGTATCAGCTTTTGAAAGTATGGTCCACCGTCATATATTAGAAGCAATAATGGCTGCTGCAGTTAAAGGTCAGCTCCTAGAATTTTCAGATTCTTTTTTAGAAGGAAGAGAAGTTAAATTCAAAGTTGGAAGTCTCTATTCCAAAGGAAAGTATTAAGAAGAAGAGGAGTGCCACAAGGCTCAGTGCTAGGACCTGATTACTACAATCTAAGTGAATATGATCTCCCTGTAGATGAAGGAGAAAATGGAGCAGGTATATTTGCAGATGACAATAGTATATGGGTTATTGCAGATAATGTGAATGAAGCAACAACACAGTTACAGATAATCCTTGATCAAGTCCAAAGGTGGTCCCAAGAAAACTGTGTCCAATTTTCTCCTGAAAAATCTAAAATCATGATGATTACAAGGAAGAGAAATACAACATTGCCCAGACTGTACCTTAACAATAAGTTATTGGAGATTGTGGGTGAATTTAAATGGCTTGGTTGCATCTTTGACAAGAGCCTATCATTCAGACCACACATACAACAACTCAAGATCTCATGCTTGAAGAGACTCAATATTATGCGAATGATATCAGCAACAAGATGAGGTCCCAAACCAGACTTTCTTTTGGAATTTTATATCAAATACATAAGATCAAAACAAGAGTATGCTTCATTGGTGTATGAGGCTGCCAGCCCGTCTGCATTGAGGCTATTGGACATAGTACAATATAGTGCCATAAGAGTTTCATTTGCAGCACGTAAAACAACACCTAAGCCATTCTTAGAATCAGAAAGTGGATTGGGAAGTTTGGAAGTGAGAAGAAATGTGCGTTCATTGAAATACTTGAAAAATCTTTGGACATCAGATCACAACCACCCATTTAAATCTACGATACTTTAAAGAAAAGACTATGGATTTCCTCAAAGAAACAGCATGGAATTATTAAAGTTTTGCATTTGGCCGAAAATTTGGGATTACAGGTAAATTTAAACCTAGCACTGGAAGTACCCAATCTAAATATCATGCCAATATGGGCCATTCAAAAAGTTCCATGCTTTTGTGATTTTGAAAAATGGGATGGATTGGATTATAATCAATCATTCACAATGGAGAAAAGAATGACCTACCCAGAAGCCATGGACGTCTTTACTGATGCTTCCAAAAGTGACAAGGTCGGAGCTGCGTTTTGGATACCAATGTGGAATGTGAAAGAACTTTACCGTCTCCATGAATAAATGTCAATTTTCGACGCTGAAGTGTTTGCTATACGACAAGCAGTATCGTATCTATATAAAAAATTACAACGCGGGGATCAAGTTAGAATACGTTTAGACTCTAAAAGTGCTGTTTCATGTTTAAATGAATTCAGTGATGGAGCGAATCAATCAAGAGAAGTGATTTCATGCTTTGTAGCCATGCAACAACTGCTTTCTAAAGGAATAAAGCTATCGCTTCATTGAGTACCTGGTCACAAGAAAATCCAGGGTAATGAACAAGCTGATTTAGCAGCTAAAATGGCCGCCAGTGCAGACATACAAATAATGCAAACAACGACACCAACAATAGTATTCCAGATAGAAGACATAATACAGCAGATAAATTAGTTTAGCTTTGAAGAAAATAGAAATCTCTCTGGAAATCTTTTGATTACAAAGAAGATTAGAAGGAAATTCGAAAATAAGTTATATGAAAGTTTATCAAGAGAAGAAGGAAAAATTGCATTTTGACTTAGGTCACAACATGCAGCTACAAGATCATATCTTTCTCGTTTCTATGGAGAAGATCCGAATTGCATCTACTGTGGCCAGAGAGAGACCTTAGCACACCTCATCATCCATTGCGTCCGCACAGAATGTTACAGGACAGACATTAGAAGGTTTATGAGAGAACATCGAATAAAACTATGTGAAGAATTACTCGGAGGAGCATTAACTGAAGAACAATCGGTTGAAAGTATAAATTTAGTTTGTGAATTTTTGAGATTGATCAAACAGTTCTTGGTAACGAACTGTAGTAAGGAGCGACCCGGCTCTATAGAAACCAAAACTCTTAAAAATGGAATTTTGATACCAATAGCTACATCAAAAGAATCACATTTTAATGCTGATTTTAAATATATAAGTTTCATCAAGTTTAGTCTTACGCACCAAAAGTTACGAGCCTGAGAAAATTTGTGTTATTTTAGAAAATAGGGGGAAAAACCCCCTAAAAGTCATAGAATCTTAACGAAAATTACGCCATCAGATTCAGCGTATCAAAGGACCCTACTGTAGAAGTTTCAAGCTCCTATCTACAAAAATGTGGAATTTTGTATTTTTTTGCCAGAAGGCAGATCACGGATGCGTGTTTATTTGTTTGTTTTTTATTTTTCCCAGGGGTGATCGTATCGACCCAGTTGTCCTAGAATGTTGTGAGAGGGCTCATTCTAACGGAAATGAAAAGTTCTAGTGCCCTTTTTAAGTGACCAAAAAAATTGGAGGGCACCTAGGCCCCCTCCCACGCTAATTATTTTCCCAAAGTCAACGGATCAAAATTCTGAGATAGCCATTTTATTCACCGTAGTCGAAAAACCTCATAACTATGTCTTTGGGGACGACTTACTCCTCTGCAGTCCCCGTGGGAGGGGTTACAAATTACAAACTTTGACCAGTGCTTGCATATAGTAATGGTTATTGGGAAGTGTACAGGTGTTTTCAGGAGGATTTTTTGGTTGGGAGGAGAGGTTGAAAAGAGGGGGATATACTGGGGGAACTTTCCATCGGGGAATTTGTCATGGGGGAAGAAAATTTCCATGAAGGGAGCGCAGGATTCACTAGCATTATTTAAAAAAAAACAATGAAAAAATAAATATGAAAAAGTTTTTTCCAGCTGGAAGTAAGGAGCAGCATTAAAACTTAAAACGAACAGAATTTATTACCCATATGAGGGGCTCACCTCCTCCTAATACCACGCTCTTTACGCTAAAGTATTTTTAGTAATGTCAACTATTTATTCTACGGCTTTTGTGATTCAGGGGTCATTCTTAATGAATTGGGCCAAAATTTAAGATTTAGTGTAAAGAGAGAGGTACTGACGAGGGGGAAAACCCTCTCATATGTGTAATAAAAACATGAGAATAAAAAATTCTTTACGTAAGCTAGTTTATAAGTTACGTATATCTTTTACTAATAAAAAGATTCGTAAAAAATTAAAAGTTCTAGTTGCCTTTTTTATTAACCAAAAAATTGGAGGGCAACTAGGCTTCCTCCCCCGCTCTTTTTTTTCTCAAAATCATTCGATCAAAATTATGAGAAAGCCATTTAGCAAAAAAAAAAAAAAAATGCAAATTTCGTTTAATTATTTCTCTGCGGAGAGCCAAAATCAAAACATGCAGGAGCGACATTAAAACTTAAAACGAACAGAAATTACTTCGTATATGAAAGGGGCTGCTTCCTCATCAACACCCCTCTCTTTACGCTGAAGTTTTTTACTGTTTTAAAAAGAAGAGTTGAGAGAAAGAGTCAAACTTTAGCGTAAAGAGCGGGGCGTTGATGAGAAAGCAGCCCCTTTCATATACGAAGTAATTTCTGTTCGTTTTAAGTTTTAATGTCGCTCCTTACTTTCAGTTGAAAAAACTTGTTTTTTTATTTAATTGATAGAAAAAGGACGTTGTAAACTTTTCGCAGCGAATTGTAAAAATACAATTGTGGAAGTGCATGGACCCTAAGGTGTTAAAACACAGAGGGGGTCTTTCGGCGATTCACTTCACTTCAAAAAACTTCCAGTGTAAGTGGCTAAGAATATCTCAGTTTAAAAAAAAAAATTATTTGTGATCAGCAGCTTTTAGATGATTATGATTAAGGATGTAGATCTTCACCTTGCTCAGTGATCATAGAGCTTTAATTGTATGATAACTGCTAAATACAATGATCATTGACTTCTTGTTCTGTTGTTCTTGAAGCAAAAAAATTAAGCTGTTTTAAACAGAGAAAACACAAAATTTCTCATGCCCTGCTAAAGGATTATCTCTAAGCAGAGTAAAGTGATTGTTAATATTCTAGTTGAGTGACTTCTTGTTATCTCAGAAAGGGGTAAGGTTAGGAAAATGAAACTTTCAGGGGTGGGTCTACAGGCTAAAGTATGTCCTAGGAAGGAATTCTAGAGTACCCACCTCCACTCCTTCTCCCTCTAGAGTGCCCTGAAATTCACCTATCTGACAGGTTTGACAAGTTTAACAGGTTTGTCAAACTTGAAATTTTGACAAAACAACATTTTATCTTAAGTTTTAGTTACCAGTTGCTTTTTCTCTGCCTTTAGTTCTGAAAATGCAATTCCTGTTATGAGTAGAATTCTGAGCCATATCAATTTTTTTTTTTTTCAAAATTTAGGAAATGTATTGGCATATCTTTGAAACCTTGTCAATTTGGATTGAGCAAAGTTGTGAAGCTGAAAACAATTTTGTTTTACTTCATTCAACAGAAGATTTATTTTGCAAGATTTCACTTTTATAACACATATTTTGAAGGTTGGGGCCCTCTAGAGGGAGAAGGAGTAGAGGTAGGTCCTTCAAAGTACCTTCCAAGGACATACTTTAGCCTGTAGATGCATCCCTGAAAGTTTTATTGTCCTATCATAACCCCTTTCTGAGATAACGAGAAGTCAATCAACTAGAATTTACCAAATGATTTTCTTTCAAATAAAATTGATCTACCCTAAATAGGGTGATAATCCTGTCTTCAAGCAATCATCACATTAAAGCTGCAAACCCATTGTTAACATCACAATGCAAATAAGCTGAAATAGCAGTATAATTGACTAAGTATCAGTGCAGTATTAGCATTTTAACCATGGTCTAGCTCCTTTAGAATTTTGTTTGAGTAACCTGATGTGAGCTACCTCTTCTAATCAGGACAGGGTTTAAACTAATTTCCCAGGGATGAAAAATATGGTAGCTTTTCCTTTAACTACATATATTTAACTATATTGTGTATCAGACACAAATTTATTTTTAAGCTTTTTGATCTAAAGGATTTTATTTTAAACTTGGTCAACTATCAGAGACAGCACCTTACCTATTTTTTAAATTATACTAAACAAATCTGATAAATTCTAGTAGGATCCAATTTGGTGATATTTTGCTATGTACATTTATTCCATCTTTCATTTAAATTCGATACTCCTTTCACTAACTTCAGCAAATCAACAAAAAATTCTACTTTTTGTGTATAGAACCCCCTCCTCTTTCCCTATTTGACCTAAGGTCAATGAAAAAAACTTTAAAAGCCTTAGCCTTTTTGACCTAGGGTCGTAGTCTCAGAATCTCAATCAAACAGATGGATGGACAAATAGATATTGCAGTGTCTGTGTTATCTATAGTTAACACAATTGATCCCAGAAAAGATTTAACAAATTTTATCATTGTCGCATCAAATTTAGCATGCTGATGAACCTGATATTTGCCTTGTAGTGTCCTTTTTCAAATAATATTTATCAAAAATAAAAAAACTTTTATTTTTGCTGTTTAAGATGTTTATGATTTTACAGAATGTTATATTGGAGTGTGGGTGTGTGCTAGGATTAACAATGCTTATGACAGCAAAGGTCCTTCCATTTGTGGCACCACAGAGTATTGAATCCCTAACCCTAAACTCCTGAGTCAACTGTCATATTTGACATATGTGAAAAAATATATTTAATTTTTTTTGGCTCCTAAAGGTGTAGTTGAAAATAGTCAGAGCTTTGGGGTGTGAATCCCCTTCTTTGTCCTGTTGGAAGGAGGCTAGTACTGTACTTGCAATTTTCATAGTTTCTTGTTAATCTTATAATCTCAATTTTTGCAATTTTCTTGTTTCTTTACCGCTTCAATGGTATTCTATGAACCTGTTCTTGTTCTTTGTAATATGCCTTTAGTGTATTTGGAATATATCTGTAGGCTTCTCTTTGATACTCTACAACACCATCCTTATTTAGATGAGGTTGCATGTAGCTTTTTCTAAATGTTGTCAAGTCTCTTAAGTCACTTATACCTGATGCTTTCCCTACTTTTTTAAGTTGGTAAAAAAAAAATCCAAAGAAAGTTCCCATTGAAAAGAGCCCAAAAGTGAGATTGAATTTATCAAAGCTTGGTGGTTCGCCCCTTCAGTCTGTTGAAAGAAAACAGATTCATAATTGTAGCTTTGTTCATTTCAATCTTAAGAGTGACCTACATTTGTGACAATTTATTAAACGATTGTAAAAGGATACTTTTATTTATTTATTTGTCTTGTTTGAATTCTAAATGTTTTTTTAATTCTTTAAATTTATATACATTCCTTACAAATTAATTAGTTGCACCACAGTTCCATTTGCGAGTTTTGACCTACTTTGTAACCCTTGGTCTCAAAATTGCATATAAATTTATTCAAGCTAGGGAACAAAGAACTCCTGTCTGTTTGAAGAAAATGGATGGATGTAAGTTGGTTTAATTACACTAAAGTCCTAGGGCCATTGCAATTAAAACAAAACAATAAAGATTAACCTAAAATACTTGACATTACATAAGTATAACAGTCACAAAGATAAACCATTCACAAAATTTTACTTTTGTGCTCAGTCGCCAACCTGAGCAATTGCCTAAATTTTTAAACCTTGCAGAACATTCACCAGCCATCTCTCATGACCCACACTCTTGTCTATACATCAACAATTCATTGAAAAGGAACAACTACCCTACTGACATTTCTTCATTTGTACTTATGTTTAATAAGTTTAAAAGAAAGCTTATATGGCTAAGTCAGAAGCCCAGTAAAGGACCAGGTGGTCCTTTAGCCAGGAAGTGCAATAGGAAGCTAGGGGCCAGCCATCCTGTGCTTTTGCACGCCCTTCCTACTTACTGTCCCCACATTTCTTTATGTAACCTTTTAAAGTTGGGCCAATTCTAGCTGAGCTATCAGAGTCATATCACTGATCCCTGTCCCAAACCAAATAAACTGGTAATGCCAGGAATTAAACCTGTGCCCTTTGGACAAAGGATTCTCAAGCTTTAGAGCCAGCCACTTAGGAAGGAACACAAATGTGACCACAGAACAACAATTGTCTGAAAAAAGAAAATATTTAGAAACAAGAGCTAAGAGCTCATATGGCACGTGTGACGAGGCGAGAAGAGCTAAGAGCCAAGAGATCATATGGTATGAGCTCTAACAAAATTCTATGAATCAATAGATTGATTTACAAAGGAAAATAAGAGGCTTAATGCCGGTCAAGATTTAAAATAAGAGCTCTGAGTCACAAAGTCCTTCTAAATATCAAAATTCATTAAGATCCGATCACCTACTCGTAAGTTATAAATACCTAATTTTTCCTCTCCCTTTTGCCTCCCAGATGGTCGAATCTGGGAAAACGACCTTATCAAGTCAAATTGTGCAGCTCCCTGACACGCCTACCAATTTTCATCGCCCTAGCACGTCCAGAAAAACCGAACTCGCCAAATCACTGAACCCCTCCCCCCAACTCCCCCGAAGAGAGCGAATCCAGTACGATTCTGTCAATCACGTATCAAGGACATTTGTTTATTCTATCCACCAAGCTTCATCCCGATTCCTCCACTCCAATTGTTTTTCCAAGATTTCCCCCTTCAACTCCCCCCCAATGTCAAAAGATCTGGTCGGGATTCGAAATAAGAGCTCTGAGACATGAATTCCTTCTAAACATCAAATTTCATTACGATCCGATCATCTATTCGTAAGATAAAAATACCCCATTTTCATGTTTTCCAAGAATTCCGGTTTCCCCCTCCAACTCCTCCGAATGTCACAGGATCTGGTCGGAATTTGAAATTAGAACTTGAAAGCACAAGATCCTTCTAAATATCAAATTTCATTAAGATCTGGTCACCCTTTCGTAAGTTACAAATACCTCAATTTTCAAAACTACCCCCCCCCCTATTCCACCAAAGAGAGCAGATCCGGTCCAGTTATGTCAGTCACGTATCTTAGACAGGATTTCTATTCTTCATATTCAGTTTCATCCTGATCTCACCGCTTTAAGTATTTTCCAAGATTTCCGGTCCCCCCAACTGCCCCCCCCCCCAATTACGCTTGATCCGGTTGAGATTCAAAATAAGATATCTGAGTTACGAGGTCCTTCTAAATATGAAGTTTCATGAAGATCCGATCACTCCTTCGTAAGTTAAAAATACGTCAATTTTTCTTATTTTTCAGAATTACCCCCCTCCCAATTTAGCGGATCCGTTCCAATTATGTAAATCACGTATGTAAGACTTCTGCTTATTTTTCCAACCAAGTTTCATCCCAATCCCTCCAATCTAAGCGTTTTCCATCATTTTAGGTTTCCCCACCCCAAACTTCCCCCAATGTCACCAGATCCGGTCAGGATTTAAAATAAGAGCTTTGAGACACAATGTCCTTCTAAATATCTAATTTCATTGAGATCCAATCACCCGCTCGTAAGTTAAAATACCTCATTTTTTCTAATTTTTCAGAATTAACCCCCACCCCGCAACTACCCCAAAGAGAGTGGATCCGTTCTGGTTATGCCA
>NW_027065616.1:0-21281 GCF_032884065.1 Artemia franciscana | reverse complement strand
CGTCATGAAATTAGTTGCCGTCATTTTTGTTATGACGATGCTTAGTATATTGTAAAACACATTAATTTGGTTAATAATATACCATTTAAAACACCAAAATGAACATGCTGGAGTAGTCACTCGGTGAGAGAGGGTGTCAGAACGGAGAATGAAGGTCCCAGGTTCAAATCCTGGTTAGGCTAAAAAAGGTAAAAAACTAAAAACTAAAAAAAAAACTGAAAAAACTAAAAAAAGGCAAAAACTACAAAAAAAACTAAAAACTAATAAAAAAAGTGTTTCGGCTGACGTCATGAAATTAGTTGCCGTCATTTTTGTTATGACGATGTAAAACACATCGATGTAAACACATATTGTAAAACACATTAATTTGGTTAATAATATACCATTTAAAACACCAAAATGAACATGCTGGAGTAGTCACTCGGTGAGAGAGGGTGTCAGAACGGAGAATGAAGGTCCCAGGTTCAAATCCTGGTTAGGCTAAAAAAGGTAAAAAACTAAAAACTAAAAAAAAAAACAGAAAAAACTAAAAAAAGGCAAAAACTACAAAAAAAACTAAAAACTAATAAAAAAATAAAAAAGCCGAAAAACTAAAAAAACTAAAAAAAGGAAAAATGAAAAATAGAAGAGAAAAAGAATACTAATAAAATTAAAAATAAAAATAAAAAAAATAAAAAAGATAAAAAGCTAAAAAAAGGTAAAAACCAATAAAAAACTAAAAAAAAAAAAAGGTAAAAAACTAAAAAAACAAGAGCTAAGAGCTCATATGGCACTTGTGACGAGGTCGAAGAGCCGAGAGCTCATATGGTACGAGGTCGGAAGAGCCAAGAGCTCATTTGGACGAGGTCGGAAGAGCCGAGAGCTCATATGGTACGAGGTCGGAAGAGCCAAGAGCTCATTTGGCACTTGTGAGAAGGTCAGAACCTAAAGTTAAACTTTATAGCACAAGATCCTTCTAAATATCAAATTTCATTAAGATCTGGTCACCCTTTCGTAAGTTACAAATACCTCAATTTTCAAAATTACCTCCCCCCTCCCAATTCCACCAAAGAGAGCAGATCCGGTCCAGTTATGTCAGTCACGTATCTTAGACAGGTTTCTATTCTTCCCATCCAGTTTCATCCTGATCTCACCGCTTTAAGTATTTTCTAAGATTTCCGGTCCCCCCAACTGCCCCCCCCCCCCAATTACGTTTGATCCGGTTGAGATTTAAAATAAGATATCAGAGTTACGAGGTCCTTCTAAATATGAAGTTTCATGAAGATCCGATCACTCCTTCGTAAGTTAAAAATACGTTATTTTTCTTATTTTTCAGAATTACCCCCCCCCCCCGCAATTGAGCGGATCCGTTCCAATTATTTAAATTACGTATGCAAGACTTTTGCTTATTTTTCCAACCAAGTTTCATCCCAATCCCTCCAATCTAAGCGTTTCCCATCATTTTAGGTCTCCCCACCCCAAACTTCCCCCAATGTCACCAGATCCGGTCAGGATTTAAAATAAGAGCTTTGAGCCACGATATCCTTCTAAAAATCAAATTTCATGGAGATCCAATCACCCGTTCGTAAGTTAAAAATACCTCATTTTTTCTAATTTTTCAGAATTAACCCCCCCCCCCAACTACCCAAAAGAGAGCGGATCCGTTCCGTTTATGTCAATCATCTATCTAGGACTTGTGTTTATTTTTCCCACCATGTTTCATCCCGATCCCTCCACTCTAAGTGTTTTCCAAGTTTTAGGTTTCCCCTCCCAACTCCCCGCCCCCATCACAAGATCTGGTCGGGATTTAAAATAAGAGCTCTAAGACACGATATCCTTCTAAACATCAAATTTCATTGAGATCCGATCACCCATTCGCAAGTTGAAAATACCTCATTTTTCTAATTTTTAAGACTTACCCCCCCCCCCCCAACTACCCCAAAGAGAACAAATAAGTTCCGATTATGTCTATCATGTATCTAGGACTTGCGCTTATTTTTCCCATCAAGTTTCATCCCGATCCCTCTACTCTAAGTGTTTTCCAAGATTTTAGGTTTCCCCCCTCCAACTCCCCCCCAATGTCATCAGACCCAGTCGGGATTTAAAATAAGAGCTCTGAGACACAATATCATTCCAAACATCAAATTTCATTAAGATCCAATCACCCGCTCATAAGTTAAAAATACTTCATTTTTTCTATTTTTCCGAATTAACCGGCCCCTACTCCCCCCCCCCCAGATGGTCAAATCGGAAAACGACTATTTCTAATTTAATCTGGTCCGGTCCCTGATACGCTTGCTAAATTTCATCGTCCTAGCTTACCTGGAAGTGCCTAAAGTAGCAAAACCGGGACTTTAGGTTTTCCCCCTCCGACTCCCCCCAATGTCATCAGATCCGGTCGGTATTTAAAATAAGAGCTCTAAGACACAATATCATTCCAAACATGAAATTTCATTAAGATCCAAATACCCGCTGATAAGTTAAAAATACTTCATTTTTTCTATTTTTTGCGAATTAACCGGGCCCCCACTCCCCCCCAGATGGTCAAATCGGGAAAACGACTATTTCTAATTTAATTTGGTGCGGTCCCTGATACGCTTGCCAAATTTCATCGTCCTAGCTTACCTGGAAGTGCCTAAAGTAGCAAAACCGGGACAGACAGACCGACAGACAGACAGACAGACCGACAGAATTGGCGACTGCTATATGTCACTTGGTTAATACCAAGTGCCATAAAAATCATCTAAAAAACTAAAAAAACTAAAAAACGTAAAAACTAAAAGAACTAAAAAAGTAAAAAAAAACTAAAAAAAGGAAAAAACTGAAAAATAAGCGGGATATAAAACAGGGTTGATATAAATGACGACCGGGACATAAGGAATATAAATGAATCAGAAAATACAACTCATGTTTCCAAATGACGTCGTTTGGAGCCCAAATTGAAAATCCAGATCAATTTATGTCTACTTTCAAAGTAAAAGGGCAAATTTATCATAGAGCAGGGTCTCTTCTACCATTCTCAGGAGAGAATCATAAATTTTTACAATTGTACTTCATCAGTGATAGAAATTCTGAATTGAATGCACGTTGCGAAATTTCTCCCAACATTTAAAGGACAATCGTTTCCCAATTACAACATCTTTTCCACGAAAATAATAATTTAGTGCGTCTGTTCAAAACAGCCATCTATTTGATGCCTACTTATACGCATAAAATTGTTATTTCCGCTGACAAAACGCCTCCTGGCCAACATGTGCGTAGATACAATGCTCCAACTATCGACGAAGTGGCCATCGTTATGGTCGGTGATCAGTTTTTACCTCGAGATATTATTCTCAGGGTTTCCACCACACGTGCTACAACTAAAAATAGGCCTACCAATAATACTTTTAAGAAATGGAAAACCTAATAGAGGCCACAATCTTGACAGGGCCTTTTGAGGGTGAGGCTGTTCTTATTCCTCGCATTCCCAAGATTCCACCGGATCTGCCTTTTCAATTTAAAAGATTGCAATTCCCAATTCGATTAGCATTTGCAATCACCATTAACAAAGCTCAAGGTCAATCATTAGAAAAATGTGGTATAGATCTTAATACTGATTGTTTTTCCCATTGACAATTGTACGTTGCATGTTCGAGGGTCGCTAAACCTGACAATCTATTTATATGCAGCGACAATTGGACAGCGAAGAATGTTGTATATTCGCAAGTTTTACGCAGTTAATTTGTATTTTATCTATCTATCTATCTATCTATCTATATAAAAACGAGTTGTATGTATGCATGTTTGTTTGTTTGTAAAAAGAGCGTTTGCATATGATGTCATTATTAGTCCATACGGCTTTGTATATGCAGAGACAATGGGAAAGCCAAGAATGTTGTATATTCGCAATTTTTACGTAGTTTAACTCCTGCAGACGAAATGAATGCTTGCCTAAAAAATTCTAATTTATAGGCACACGTAAAAATATTAAAATTAACTACAAATATGCGTGTCCGATTGCAAAACGATGACTCTGGTCAAACAGTAGACTCAATTTCAGGACGTATACAACTACCTGCTGATTTCTGTAATTTAGTGACGTCCAAAAATGAATTGATTGAAAAAGTATTTCCGAATATTCTAAAAAATTATAAAAATAATAAATGGCTAAGTGAAAGAGCGATTCTCGCACCCAAAAATATAGACGTCCACGAAATCAACAATATTGTTTTGAACAAGATTCGAGACCAGGCAGTCCTTTACAAGTCAGTCGACACAGTTTTGGAACCAAATGAAGCGGTTAATTATCCATCTGAATTTTTAAATTCCATAGATCCTTCAGGGTTTCCACCACACGTGCTACAACTAAAAATAGGCGTACCAATAATACTTTTAAGAAATACCAACCCACCAAAGCTTTGCAATGGCACGCGACTTGCCGTAAAAGAAAACAATGGAAAACCTAATAGAGGCCACAATCTTGACAGGGCCTTATGAGGGTGAGGCTGTTCTTATTCCTCGCATTCCCATGATTCCAACGGATCTGCTTTTTCAATTTAAAAGATTGCAATTCCCAATTCGATTAGTATTTGCAATCACCATTAACAAAGCTCAAGGTCAATCATTAGAAAAATGTGGTATAGATCTTAATCCTGATTGTTTTTCCCATGGACAATTGTACGTTGCATGTTCGAGAGTCGGTAAACCTGACAATGTATTTATATGCAGCGACAATTGGACAGCGAAGAATGTTGTTTATTCGCAAGTTTTACGCAGTTAATTTGTATTGTATCTATCTATATAAAAACGAGTTATGTGGATGCATGTTTGTTTGTTTGTAAAAAGAGCGTTTGTATATGACGTCATTATTAGTACATACGGCTTTGCATATGCACAGACAATGGGAAAGCCAAGAATGTTGTTTATTCGCAATTTTTGCGTAGTTTGAAACACATATATAAATCTATCTATATTCACAGGTGGGACACAGGGACACAACTACAATGGCGCATAACTAATATGGCGCGTAACGACTTACGCGCGCGGGGGGGCTTGGGGGGGCGCGAAGCGCCCCACCAACTAGGTGTTGGGGTGGCGCGAAGCGCCACCTCAACAGCTAGTATATATATATATATATATATATATATATATATATATATATATATATATATATATATATTCATATACTAGCTGTTGGGTTGGCGCTTTGCGCCACCCCAATACCTAGTTGGTGGGGGCGCTTCGCTCCCCCCAAGCCCCCCCGCGCGCGTAAGTCGTTACGCGCCATATTAGTTACGCGCGATTGTAGTTGTGTCCCTGTGTCCCACCTGTGAATATAGATAGATATATATATATTTTTAACTATGTAAAACTTGCGAATATACAGCATTCTTGGCTGTCCCATTGTCTGTGCATATAAATAGATAGACAGGTTTACCGACTCTTGAACATGCAACATATAATTGTCCATGGGAAAAACAATCTGTATTCAGATCTATACCTCATTATTCTAACAATTGCCCTTGAGCTTTGTTGATGATTATTGCTAATCGAACATTCCCTGTGTCCCTGTCGTCATTTATATATCCCCCTTTGCCCCCGGCGTCCCCGTTGTTGTTGTTTCCCTGTGTCTCGGTCGTCATTTGTGCCCCGTCGTCCCAGTCTGTAATTTCTCTTTGAGTGTCGCGGTCGTCATTTATATTCCCTGTGTCCCGGTGTCCCCGTCGTCATTTTTGTCCCGGTCGTCATTTGTGTTCCGGTGTCCCCGTCTGTAATTTCTCTTTGATTGTCCTGGTCGTCATTTATATTCCCTGTGTCCCGGTCGTCATTTGTGTCCCAGTGCTTTGTTGATGGTGATTGCTAATCGAACATTCCTTGTGTCCCGGTCGCTTTCTCTTTGAGTGTACCGGTTGTCATTTATATTCCCTATATCCCGGTCGTCATTTGTGTCCCGATGTCCCGGTCTGTAATTTCGTCAGTCGACAAACATGACGTCACTCGACAGACACACAGGCAACTTATTTTTATATAGATAGATAGATACGTCAGTTGACAAACATGACGTCAGTCGACACACACAAACATGACGTCAGTAGACAGACAGACAGACAAACAACTTATCTATCTATCTATCTATATATAAATAAGTTGTCTGTGTGAGTGTGTGTGGGTGTCGAGTGACGTCATGTTTGTGTGTCGACTGACATCATGTTTGTCGACTGACGTCATTTTCAGGATTGAGCTGTATGCGTCATGAAGTTGTTTGTCGACGGACGTCATGTTTGTCAACTGATGAAATTACATACCGGGACACAAATGACGACCGGGACACAGGGAATATAAATGACGACCGTCATTTATTTTCCGTCATTTATACCGATATATATATATATATATATATATATATATATATATATATATATATATATATATATATATATATATATAATATATATATATATATCTATCTCTATTCACAGGTGGGACACAGGGACTCAACTACAATGGCGCGTAACTAATATGGCGCGTAACGACTTACGCGCGGGGGGGGGGGGGGGGGTTTGGGGGGGGGCACGAAGCGCCCCACCAACAGCTAGTATATATATAAAAGTAAGTTGTCTGTGTGTCTGTGTGTCGAGTGACGTCATGTTTGTCTGTCGACTGACGTCATGTTTGTCGACTGACGAAATTACAGACCGGGACATCGGGATACAAATGACGACCGGGACACCGGGACATAGGGAATATAAATGACGACCGGGACACTCAAAGAGAAAGCGACCGGGACACAAGGAATGTTCGATTAGCAATCACCATCAACAAAGCACCGGGACACAAATGACGACCTGGACACAGGGAATATAAATGACGACCAGGACACTCAAAGAGAAATTACAGACCGGGACACCGGAACACAAATGACGACCGGGACAAAAATGATGGCGCATAACTAATATGGCGCGTAACGACTTACGCGCGCGGGGGGACACTCAAACACTCTTTGACAGGGACACTCAAAGAGAAAGCGACCGGGACACAGGGAATATTCGATTAGCAATCACCACAAACAAAGTACCGGGAGACAAATGACGACCGGGACACAGGGAATATAAATGATGACCGGGACACTCAAAGATAAATTACAGACCGGGACACCGGGACACAAATGACAACCGGGACACAAATGACGACCGGGACATCTATATATATAAAAATAAGTTGTCTGTGGATGTGTCTGTCAGGTGACGTCATGTTTGTGTGTTGACTGACGTCATGAAGTTAGTTGTCGTAATTTTTGTTATGACGGTGACGTCATTAAAGATATTTAAGACGTGCGTTCACGTAGAAATCTATTAATATTTAACTTTAAAATGATTGATGAACTTACAATGGCAACAGTCGAGGAAGATGCTTAAAGAGTCTATGCCAAAAACTTGCTGCTGATAGAGAAAGTCAGAAAAGAAAGCGTGCCGAGGAATCAAAAGAACAGCAAGGAAACAGGCTTGAGGCTGATAGAGAAAGAAAGAACAGAAAGCGTGCTGAGGAACTACCAGAGCAACGCGAAAGCAGACTTGCTGCTAAAAGAGAAAGTGAAAAAAGAAGGCGTGCGTTTTTTGTCACAAATCAGAAAATACAACTCATGTTTCCAAATGACGTCGTTTGGAGCCCAAATCGAAAATCCAGTATTTAAGAAAATCGTTCAAAGACAAATCTTTAATTGTAAGAAGATCGTGGACAGATCAATTTATGTCTACTTTCAAAGTAAAAGGGCAAATTTATCATAGAGCAGGGTCCCTTCTACCATTCCCAGGCGAGAATCATAAATTTTTACAATTGTACTTCATCAGTGATAGAAATTCTGAATTGAATGCACGTTGCGAAATTTCTCCCAAAGTTGAAAGGACAATCGTTTCCCAATTGCAACATCTTTTCCACGAAAATAATAATTTAGTGCGTCTGTTCAAAACAGCCATCGACAAGTCAGTCGACACAGTTTGGAACCAAATGAAGCGGTTAATTATCCATCTGAATTTTTAAATTCCGTGGATCTTTCAGGGTTTCCACCACACGTGCTACAACTAAAGTAGGCGTACCAATAATACTTTTAAGAAATATCAACCCACCAAAGCTTTGCAATGGCACGCGACTTGCCGTAAAAAAACCAATGGAAAACCTAATAGAGGCCACAATCTTGACAGGGCCTTTTGAGGGTGAGGCTGGTCTTATTCCTCGCATTCCCATGATTCCAACGGATCTGCCTTTTCAATTTAAAAGATTGCAATTCCCAATTCGATTAGCATTTGCAATCACCATTAACAAAGCTCAAGGTCAATCATTAGAAAAATGGGGTATAGATCTTAATACTGATTGTTTTTCCCATGGACAATTGTACGTTGCATGTTCGAGGGTCGGTAAACCTGACAATCTATTTATATGCAGCGACAATTTGACAGCGAAGAATGTTGTATATTCGCAAGTTTTACGCAGTTAATTTGTATTGTATCTATCTATCTATCTATCTATATAAAAACGAGTTGTGTGCATGCATGTTTGTTTGTTTGTAAAAAGAGCGTTTGCATATGACGTCATTATTAGTACATAAGGCTTTGTATATGCACAGACAATGGGAAAGCCAAGAATGTTGTATATTCGCAAGTTTTACGTAGTTTGAAACACATATATAAATCTATCTATATTCACAGGTGGGACACAGGGACACAACTACAATGGCGCGTAACTAATATGGCGCGAAAAAGTATTTCCGAATATTCTAAACAATTATAAAAATAATAAATGGCTAAGTGAAAGAGCGATTCTTGCACCCAAAAATATAGACGTCCACGAAATCAACAATATTGTTTTGACCAAGATTCGAGACCAGGCAGTCCTTTACAAGTCAGTCGACACAGTTTTGGAACCAAATGAAGCGGTTAATTATCCATCTGAATTTTTAAATTCCGTGGATCTTTCAGGGTTTCCACCACACGTGCTACAACTAAAGTAGGCGTACCAATAATACTTTTAAGAAATATCAACCCACCAAAGCTTTGCAATGGCACGCGACTTGCCGTAAAAAAACCAATGGAAAACCTAATAGAGGCCACAATCTTGACAGGGCCTTTTGAGGGTGAGGCTGGTCTTATTCCTCGCATTCCCATGATTCCAACGGATCTGCCTTTTCAATTTAATAGATTGCAATTCCCAATTCGATTAGCATTTGCAATCACCATTAACAAAGCTCAAGGTCAATCATTAGAAAAATGGGGTATAGATCTTAATACTGATTGTTTTTCCCATGGACAATTGTACGTTGCATGTTCGAGGGTCGGTAAACCTGACAATCTATTTATATGCAGCGACAATTTGACAGCGAAGAATGTTGTATATTCGCAAGTTTTACGCAGTTAATTTGTATTGTATCTATCTATCTATCTATCTATATAAAAACGAGTTGTGTGTATGCATGTTTGTTTGTTTGTAAAAAGAGCGTTTGCATATGACGTCATTATTAGTACATAAGGCTTTGTATATGCACAGACAATGGGAAAGCCAAGAATGTTGTATATTCGCAAGTTTTACGTAGTTTGAAACACATATATAAATCTATCTATATTCACAGGTGGGACACAGGGACACAACTACAATGGCGCGTAACTAATATGGCGCGTAACGACTTACGCGCGCGGGAGGGCTTGGGGGGGCGCGAAGCGCCCCACCAACTAGGTGTTGGGATGGCGCTTCGTGCCACCCCAACAGCTAGTATATATATATATATATATATATATATATATATATATATATATATATATATATATATATATATATATATATATATATATATATATATATATATATATATATATATATATATATATATATATATATAAAGTTGAAGTTGCATATATGTAGGTTTGTTTGTTTGTGGGTTTGCATTTGACGTCATTATAAGTATATAAAGATTTGTATATGACGTCATTATAAGATGACACTACAGACCTGGACACCGGGTCGTCACACAAATGACGACCGGGACACTCAAAGTGAAATTACAGACCGGGACACCGGGACACAAATGACGACCGGGACAGAGGGAATATAAATGACGACCGGGACACTCAAAGAGAAATTACAGACTGGGATACCGGGACACAAGTGACGACCGGGACACAGGGAATATAAATGACGACCAGGACACAGGGACACAACTACAACGGGGACGCCGGGGGCACAGGGGGATATATAAATGACGACGGGGACACAGGGAATGTTCGATTAGCAATCACCATCAACAAAGCTCAAGGGCAATCGTTAGAAAAATGCGATATAGATATGAATACGGATTGTTTTCCCATGGACATTTATTATGTTGCATGTTCAAGAGTTGTTAAACCTGACAACCTATTATATGGACAGACAATAGGACAGCAAAGAATGTTGTATATTCGCAAGTTTTACGTAGTTAAATATATATATATATGTATCTATATATATATATATATATATATATATCTATATATATAAAAATAAGTTGTCTGTGTGTCGAGTGACGTCATGTTTGTGTGTCGACTGGCTTCATGTTTGTCGACTGACGAAATTACAGACCGGCACATCGGGACGCAAATGACGATCGGGACATAGGGAATATAAATGACGACCGGGACACTCAAAGAGAAAGCGACCGAGACACAAGGAATGTTCAATTAGCAATCACCATCAAAAAAGCACCGGGACACAAATGACGACCGGGACACAGGGAATATAAATGACGACCAGGACACTCAAAGAGAAATTACAGACCGGGACACCGGAACACAAATGACGACCGGGACACAGGGAATATAAATGACGACCTGGACACTCAAAGAGAAATTACAGACTTGGACACCGGGACAAAGGGAAACAACAACAACGGGGACGCCGGGGGGCACAGGGGGATATATAAATGACGACGGGGACACAGGGAATGTTCAATTAGCAATCACCATCAACAAAGTTCAAGAGCAATCATTAGAATAATGAGGTATACAGATTGTTTTTCCCATGGACAATTATATGTTTCATGTTCAAGAGTCGGTAAACCTGACAATCTATTTATATGCACAGACAATGGAACAGCCAAGATTGTAGTATATTCGCAAGTTTTACGTAGTTAAATATATATATATATATATATATATATATATATATATATATATATATATATATATATATATATATATATCTATATATATAAAAATAAGTTTTCTGTCTGTGTGTCTGTCTGTCTGTCAGGTGACGTCATGTTTCTGTGTTGACTGACGTCATCAAGTTAGCCGTCGTCATTTTTGCTACGACGGTGACGTCATTCAAGATATTTAAGACATATGTTCACGTAGAAATCTATTAATGTTTAAGTTTAAAATGACTGATGAACTTACAATGGCAAAAGCCGATGAAGATGCTCAAAGAGTCTATGCCAAAAAACTTGCTGCTGATAGAGAAAGTCAGAAAAGAAAGCGTGCCGAGGAATCAAAAGAACAGCAAGGAAACAGGCTTGAGGCTGATAGAGAAAGAAAGAACAGAAAGCGTGCCGAGGAATCAAAAGAACAGCAAGGAAACAGGCTTGAGGCTGATAGAGAAGGAAAGAACAGAAAGCGTGCCGAGGAATCAAAAGAACAGCAAGGAAACAGGCTTGAGGCTGATAGAGAAAGAAAGAACAGAAAGCGTGCCGAGGAACTACCAGAGCAACGCGGAAGCAGACTTGCTGCTAAAAGAGAAAGTGAAAAAAGAAGGCGTGCCGAGGAATTACAAGAACAGCAAGAAATCAGGCTTGCTGCTGATAGAGAAAGTAAGAAAAGAAAGCGTGCCGAGGAATCACAAGAACAGCAAGAAATCAGGCTTGCTGCTGATAGAGAAAGTAAGAAAAGAAAGCGTGCCGAGGAATCAGAGCAACCTGAAAGTTATCGCCTGGCATTCAGGTACAACCCAGTCGATGATTATAGCTTGAGTAGATGTGTTCAAATCGGGACAATGTCCAAAATTTGTCCCTATTGCAAGGCCTTGAAATTCAATGGTGAAACAATGGGAATGTGTTGCGCCTCAGGAAAAGTTAAACTTCCTCTATTGGCTGCACCACCAGAGCCATTGAAGACTTTCCTTACTGGAACTACGTCAGAATCTAAGCGTTTTTGTCACAAATCAGAAAATACAACTCATGTTTCCAAATGACGTCGTTTGGAGCCCAAATCGAAAATCCAGATCAATTTATGTCTACTTTCAAAGTAAAAGGGCAAATTTATCATAGAGCAGGGTCCCTTCTACCATTCTCAGGCGAGAATCATAAATTTTTACAATTGTACTTCATCAGTGATAGAAATTCTGAATTGAATGCACGTTGCGAAATTTCTCCCAACGTTGAAAGGACAATCGTTTCCCAATTGCAACATCTTTTCCACGAAAATAATAATTTAATGCGTCTGTTCAAAACAGCCATCGATTTGATGCCTACTGATACGCATAAAATTGTTATTTCCGCTGACAAAACGCCTCCTGGCCAACATGTGCGTAGATACAATGCTCCAACTATCGACGAAGTGGCAATCGTTATGGTCGGTGATCAGTTTTTACCTCGAGATATTATTCTTCATAAGCAAACGCTCAGTTGTTAAGAATTGCTGAAAATCATCGATGCTACGATGCCCTACAATATCCTATCATTTTTTGGGATGGAGCCGACGGCTATCACTTTAATATTAAATTGATGAATCCAGCCACTAACAAAGAAATGAATAAGAAATGCAGTGCAATGCATTATTATTCCTATAGACTAATGATTCGGCAGGATGAAGAAAATTATATTTTAAAATGCCGTGAATTGTTTCACCAATTAGTCGTTGATATGTATGCTAAAATTGAATCAGAACGTTTGCTATATATCCGCCTGAATCAGACCAAGCTCCGCTCTGAACAATACATTCATTTGGGAGATGCAGTTATAAATGACGGTAATACCACAAACGTTGGAAGATTAACAATTTTACCTTCGTCATATGCTGGCAGTCCCCGTCATATGCATGAATATGCTCAAGATGCTATTGCGTATGTTCGTCTCTATGGTCGTCCAGATTTATTTATTACATTTACATGTAATCAATCTTGGGACGAGATACTGCAGCTTTTACTTCAAGGACAATCGGCGGTTCATAGGCATGACATTACGGCCCGTGTCTTCCGGCAAAAGTTGAAATCTGGATGTACTCAGTGGAATGGCAAAAACGAGGTTTGCCACACGCACATATACTAATCTGGCTACATAAAAAAATTACTTCGAACGAAATTGATGATGTGATTTCCGCTGAAATACCTGATAAAAATGTCGATAAGGGGTTACATGATATTATTGTAAAAAATATGATACATGGACCTTGCGGTGCACTGAACGAAAATTCACCATGCATGGCCAAAGGAAGGTGCACAAAGCAATATCCTCGACTTTTAGTATCAAACACAATTACTGGCAATGAATCATTTTTTGGGATGGAGCCGACGGCTATCACTTTAATATTAAATTGATGAATCCAGCCACTAACAAAGAAATGAATAAGAAATGCAGTGCAATGCATTATTATTCCTATAGACTAATGATTCGGCAGGATGAAGAAAATTATATTTTAAAATGCCGTGAATTGTTTCACCAATTTGTCGTTGATATGTATGCTAAAATTGAATCAGAACGTTTGCTATATATCCGCCTGAATCAGACCAAGCTCCGCTCTGAACAATACATTCATTTGCGAGATGCAGTTATAAATGACGGTAATACCACAAACGTTGGAAGATTAACAATTTTACCTTCGTCATATGCTGGCAGTCCCCGTCATATGCATGAATATGCTCAAGATGCTATTGCGTATGTTCGTCTCTATGGTCGTCCAGATTTATTTATTACATTTACATGTAATCAATCTTGGGACGAGATACTGCAGCTTTTACTTCAAGGACAATCGGCGGTTCATAGGCATGACATTACGGCCCGTGTCTTCCGGCAAAAGTTGAAATCACTGATAAACTACATAGTAAAACTTGAAGTGTTTGGGTCAGTGCGATACTGGATGTACTCAGTGGAATGGCAAAAACGAGGTTTGCCACACGCACATATACTAATCTGGCTACATAAAAAAATTACTTCGAACGAAATTGATGATGTGATTTCCGCTGAAATACCTGATAAAAATGTCGATAAGGGGTTACATGATATTATTGTAAAAAATATGATACATGGACCTTGCGGTGCACTGAACGAAAATTCACCATGCATGGCCAAAGGAAGGTGCACAAAGCAATATCCTCGACTTTTAGTATCAAACACAATTACTGGCAATGATGGTTACCCACAATATAGAAGAAGATCTACTGAAGATGGCGGTAAAACAGCAATAATAAAGAAGCGTAACGGTACCACCATCGAAGTAGATAACCAGTGGGTTGTTCCATATTCCCCATTATTATCAAAAACATTTAATGCACACATAAACGTTGAATACTCTAACTCCGTAAAGGCAATCAAATACATATGTAAATACGTCAACAAAGGCAGTGACATGGCAGTTTTTGGCTTGCAGCCCGAAATCAAAGATTTCGACGAAATCGTACAATATCAGGCTGGAAGATACATAAGCAGTAATGAAGCTGTTTGGCGAATTCTTTCATTTCCGATACATGAACGTAGTCCAGCTGTTGTTCACTTAGCGGTACATTTACAGAATGGTCAACGTGTTTATTTCACGGAAACCAACGTGCAACAAAGAGTCCTGAATCCACCGGATACAACATTAACAGCTTTTTTTCGCTTTGCAAAAATGATTCTTTTGCAAAAAAACTGCTGTATACTGAAGTGCCTTCGTATTACACGTGGAATACTAAAAATAAAGTATTTGAACATCGAAAACAGGGTAAGTCAGTCGACGGCCAACCTACCATCTTCAAAGATACCACGATAGGAAGACTCTACACCGTTCACCCCAATCAACATGAATGCTTCTTTCTACGCCTGCTTTTGGTGAATGTACCCGGTCCGACATCCTTTGAGTATTTGAGAACTGTAAACGGTACTACACATGACACTTACCGTAGTGCATGCCAAGCTCTGAATTTATTGGAGAATGACCAACACTGGGATAACTGCATCAATGACGCGTGCGAAACGTCAACCCCAAGTCAAATTCGTGCATTGTTTGGCATCATTTTAACAACTTGCTCTCCATCAGCTCCTACAGAGTTATGGGAAAAATATAAGTCAAAAATGTCCGAAGATATACTCCATCGAAAACAGTTAGAGACGTCAGATATGACTTTTGATTTTACATCAGAAATTTATAACTACACTTTAGTTATTATAGAAGATTTGTGCGTACGTATGGCAAACAAACCTCTTCAGGATTTGGGAATGCCTTCACCTAACCGTATCGCTGCTGTTTCGACATGTGTAGAATTGGATCGTGAACAAAGTTACAGTACGAGTGATCTATTGTCGTATGTACAAAATAACATTTCCAAGTTAACGTCGGAACAAAAAGACATTTATGATACGATAATGCATTGTGTCGATAACAACGTTGGAGAAATTTTCTTTTTGGATGCTCCAGGAGGTACTGGTAAAACATTTGTGATAAAACTGATTCTGGCATCAATTCGATCAAAAAATGATATAGCGTTGGCAATTGTGTCGTCCGGAATAGCCGCAACATTGCTGCCTGGTGGAAGAACTGCTCATTCCGCTTTGAAATTGCCTCTGAATTTGCATTCTACAGAAACTCCCACGTGCAATATTTCCAAATCATCTGGGATGGGTAAAGTATTGCAGCATTGCAAACTTATTATTTGGGATGAGTGCACAATGGCACACAAAAAATCGCTCGAGGCTCTGGATCAATGCTTGAAAGATTTGAGAGGGAAGTCGAAACCCTTTGGCAGCACATTAATATTGCTTGCGGGAGATTTCAGGCAAACATTACCTATAATACCTAGATCAACTCCTGCAGACGAAATGAATGCTTGCCTGAAAAATTCTAATTTATGGGCACACGTAAAAATATTAAAATTAACTACAAATATGCGTGTCCGATTGCAAAACGATGACTCTGGTCAAACATTTTCAGATCAATTGCTGGCAATTGGAAACGGAAAGCTCCCAGTAGACTCAATTTCAGGACGTATACAACTACCTGCTGATTTCTGTAATTTAGTGACGTCCAAAAATGAATTGATTGAAAAAGTATTTCCGAATATTCTAAAAAATTATAAAAATAATAAATGGCTAAGTGAAAGAGCGATTCTCGCACCCAAAAATATAGACGTCCACGAAATCAACAATATTGTTTTGACCAAGATTCGAGACCAGGCAGTCCTTTACAAGTCAGTCGACACAGTTTTGGAACCAAATGAAGCGGTTAATTATCCATCTGAAATTTTAAATTCCATAGATCTTTCAGGGTTTCCACCACACGTGCTACAACTAAAAATAGGCGTACCAATAATACTTTTAAGAAATATAAACCCACCAAAGCTTTGCAATGGCACTCGACTTGCCGTAAAAAAAAACAATGGAAAACCTAATAGAGGCCACAATCTTGACAGGGCCTTTTGAGGGTGAGGCTGTTCTTATTCCTCGCATTCCAATGATTCCAACGGATCTGCCTTTTCAATTTAAAAGATTGCAATTCCCAATTCGATTCGCATTTGCAATCACCATTATCAAAGCTCAAGGTCAATCATTAGAAAAATGTGGTATAGATCTTAATACTGATTGTTTTTCCCATGGACAATTGTACGTTGCATGTTCGAGGGTCGGTAAACCTGACAATCTATTTATATGCAGCGACAATTGGACAGCGAAGAATGTTGTATATTCGCAAGTTTTACGCAGTTAATTTGTATTGCATCTATCTATCTATCTATCTATATAAAAACGAGTTGTGTGTATGCATGTTTGTTTGTTTGTAAAAAGAGCGTTTGCATATGACGTCATTATTAGTACATACGGCTTTGTATATGCACAGACAATGGGAAAGCCAAGAATGTTGTATATTCGCAATTTTTACGTAGTTTGAAACACATATATAAATCTATCTATATTCACAGGTGGGACACAGGGACACAACTACAATGGCGCGTAACGACTTACGCGCGCGGGGGGGGGGGGGGCTTGGGGGGGGTGCGAAGCCCTTTTTAAAGGTTTTAAAGGTTTTTTTTTATTACTTTAATCTATTGTCAATATATTTCGAAATATTTATGCAATTCCCACTTTTTTTACATTTTAGTTTGTTTTCTTTTTCTTCTTTATTTTTCAGACGTCATATGCAAACCCTCAACACAAAATTACATACAACTTATTTTTATATATATATATATACTAGCTGTTGGGGTGGCGCTTCGCGCCACCCCAACACCTAGTTGGTGGGGGCGCTTCATGCCCCCCCCAAGCCCCCCCGCGCGCGTTAGTCGTTACGCGCCATAATAGTTACGCGCCATTGTAGTTGTGTCCCTATGTCCCACCTGTGAATATAGATAGATATATATATATATGGTTTTAACTACGTAAAACTTGCGAATATACAACATTCTTTGCTGTCCCATTGTCTTTGCATATAAATAGATTGTCAGGTTTACCGACTCTTGAACATGCAACATATAATGGTCCATGGGAAAACAATCTGTATTCAGATCTATACCTCATGATTCTAATGATTGCCCTTGAGCTTTGTTGATGGTGATTGCTAATCGACCATTCCCTGTCCCGGTGTCCCGGTCGTCATTTACATCCCCCTGTTTCCTCCGGTGTCCCCGTTGTAGTTGTGTCCCTGTGTCCCGGTCGTCATTTATATTCCCTGTGTCCCGGTCGTCATTTGTATCCCGGTGTCCCGGTCTGTATATACATTCGTTTTTTAGTTTTGTTTTTCTCCTTTAGTTTTTTCCTTTTTTTTTCTTTTTTAGCTTATTTAGATTTTTAGATTTTTTAGTTTTTTATTAGTTTTTAGTTTTTTTTTCTTTTTAGTTTTTTTGTCCCGGTCGTCATTTATATCCCCCTGTTTCCCCCGGTGTCCCCGTTGTAGTTGTGTCCCTGTGTCCCGGTCGTCATTTATATTCCCTGTGTCCCGGTCGTCATTTGTATCCCGGTGTACCGGTCTGTATATACATTCGTTTTTTAGTTTTGTTTTTCTCCTTTATTTTTTTCCTTTTTTTTTCTTTTTTAGTTTATTTAGATTTTTAGATTTTTTAGTTTTTTTTATTAGTTTTTAGTTTTTTTTTCTTTTTAGTTTTTTTGTAGTTTTTACCTTCTTTTTAGTTTTGTTAATTTTTTTTTTTACTTATGTCCTGGTCGTCATTTATACTCCCTGTGTCCCGGTGCTTTGTTGATTGCTAATCGAACATTCCTTTTGTCCTGGTCGCTTTCTCTTTGAGTGTCGTCATTTATTTTTTTATTTTTCAGTTCTTTTAGTTTTTACCTTTTTTAGTTTTTTTTTAGTTTTTTAGATGAAAATTTTTTTTAGTTTTTTCCTTTTTTTCTTTTTAGTTTTTATTGGTTTTTACCTTTATGTTAGCTTATTTTTCAGTTTTTTCCTTTTTTTTTAGTTTTTTTTTATTTTTTATTTTTTTTAGTTTTTTACCTTTTTTTAGTTTTTTTAGTTTTTTTAGTTTTTTTAGTTTTTTAGCTTTTTTACTTTTTTTATTAGTTTTTAGTTTTTTTGTAGTTTTTGCCTTTTTTTAGTTTTTTTAGTTTTTTATTGGTTTTTACCTTTATTTTAGCTTATTTTTCAGTTTTTTCCTTTTTTTTAGTTTTTTTAGTTTTTAGTTTTTTTAGTTTTTTACCTTTTTTTAGTTTTTTTAGTTTTTTTAGTTTTTTAGCTTTTTTATTTTTTTTATTAGTTTTTAGTTTTTTTGTAGTTTTTGCCTTTTTTTTAGTTTTTTTAGTTTTTTAGCTTTTTTATTAGTTTTTAGTTTTTTTTTGTAGTTTTTGCTTTTTTTTAGTTTGACAACTTATTTTTATATATATAGATAGTTTTTTTTTTTTTTACTTATGTCCTGGTCGTCATTTATACTCCCTGTGTCCCGGTGCTTTGTTGATTGCTAATCGAACATTCCTTTTGTCCTGGTCGCTTTCTCTTTGAGTGTCGTCATTTATTAGTTTTTTCCTTTTTTTCTTTTTAGTTTTTTATTGGTTTTTACCTTTATTTTAGCTTATTTTTCAGTTTTTTTCCTTTTTTTTAGTTTTTTTTTATTTTTATTTTTTTTAGTTTTTTACCTTTTTTTAGTTTTTTTAGTTTTTTTTTAGTTTTTTAGCTTTTTTACTTTTTTTATTAGTTTTTAGTTTTTTTTTGTAGTTTTTGCCTTTTTTTAGTTTTTTCAGTTTTTTTTTTAGTTTTTTATTGGTTTTTACCTTTATAGTTTTTTTAGTTTTTTAGCTTTTTTATTTTTTTTATTAGTTTTTAGTTTTTTTTGTAGTTTTTGCCTTTTTTTAGTTTTTTCAGTTTTGACGTCACCAGATCCAGTTTTTCAGGTGACGTCACCTGACACATCCATCCATCCATCCACAGACAACTTATTTTTATATATATAGATAGATATATATATATAGAAGATATAATCTGGCGTAACAGACATAGTGTAACAGACATAACACACAAACAACTTATTTTTATATAGATAGATCTTTATATAATAAATCTTTATATTATAAGTTATCTTTTATATATTTGCACTATCTTTATAAGTGAGTAATAATTGTGTATGTATGTATGTTTTCGAAAATGGCTTCATCTGTATAGGTCAGAAATCAGAAAAATTTATTAAGAGCCTTAATTTTGGTTCTTGCCAATGACATCATATAGCAAAATTACAATATATTATACACATAAAAATTACAATGACTTCATATACGTCATGACATCATATGATGTTATTCCTCATATATAAGGTAGCTGAGTTTCCAAATTTAGTCAGTTATTTATCAGTTACTAGCTGTTGGGGTGGCAAGGACTAGCAAACAATGGTAATTCATTTGGAGATTACTGCTTCCATGGTCGAATAGCAATGTTATCACCTCAATTTCTAGATGAATTGGTTTGCCTTTTTAGGGCACTTGCCCGTCGGCCAAGTGCCATATAGCGATCGCAATTTCTGTCCGTCCGTTGGTCCCAGTTTTGCTAGATCGGGCATTTCCAGGTAAGCTAGGACGATGAAAGTTGGCAGACATATCAGGGACTGGACCAGATTTAAATTAGAAATAGTCGCTTGTCCGATTCGGCCCTCTGGGGGGGGGGAGAGTGAAGGGACGGTTAATTCGGATAAAATAGAAAAAAATGAGGTATTTTTGACTTACGAACGGGTGATTGGATTTTTGGATCTTAATGATAGTTGATATTTCGAAGGATCTCGTTCCTCGAAGTTCTTATTTTAAATCTCGACCAAATTCGGTGACATTTGGGGGGAGTTGGAGGGGAAACCGGAAATCTTGGAAAACGCTTAGAGTGGAGATATCTGAATGAAACTTGGTGGGAAGAACAAGCTCAAGTCCTAGATACGTGATTGACATAATTGGACTGGATCCGCTCTCTGGGGGAGTTGGGGGATTTCCAGTGCTTTGCCGAGTTCGGTGCTTCTGGACGTGGTAGGACGATGAAAATTGGTAGGCAAGTTAGGGACCTGCACAAATTGATAACAGTCGTTTCCCCGATTCGACCATCTGAGGGGCTGGAGGGAGGGGAAATCGTGAAAATTGAGGCATGTTTATCTTACGAATGGATGATCGGATCTCAATGAAACTTGATATATAGAAAGATCTCAAGTCTTAGATGCTCCACTTTCAATTTGGATCGGATCCGGGGACATTGGGGAGTGGAGAAGGGAAATGGAAATCTTGAAAAACGCTTAAGAGTGGGGAGATCGGGATGAAACTTGGTGGGAAGAATAAGCACAAGGCCTAGATACGTGATTGACATAATTGGACTGAATCCGCTCTCTTTAGGGTAGTTGGGGGGATCTCCAGTGCTTTGGCGAGTTCGGTGCTTTTTGACGTGCTAGGACGATAAAAATTGGTAGGCGTGTTAGGGACCTGCAAAAAATCGACTTAATAACAGTCGTTTCCCCGATTCAACCATCTGGGGGGCTAGAGAGAAGGGAAACTTCTTGGAAAGAACAAGCAAAAGTTCTAGATACGTGATGGACATAACCGGACAGGATCCCATGTCTTTGGAGGAGTTGGTGGGATTTCTAGTGCTTTGGTGAGTTTGGGAATAAGCACGAATTCTAGATTTGTGATTGATATAACCGGACGGGATCCGAAC
>NW_027065615.1:0-21315 GCF_032884065.1 Artemia franciscana | reverse complement strand
TCATTTTTTCAACATACGTAGCTATTACCCTCGAAAACTAAAACTTTTGACATAGGAAAAGAGCCTTTAATCACATTCTTTACCATTTGCAATCATAAAATAGTCTAATATCTTCATTTTTTCAACATACGTAGCTATTACCCTCGAAAACTAAAACTTTTGAAATAGGAAAAGAGCCTTTAATCACATTCTTTACCGTGTGCAATCATAAAATAGTCTAATATCTTCATTTTTTCAACATACGTAGCTATTACCCTCGAAAACTAAAACTTTTCACATAGGAAAAGAGCCTTTAATCACATTCTTTACCATTTGCAATCATAAAATAGTCTAATATCTTCATTTTTTCAACATACGTAGCTATTACCCTCGAAAACTAAAACTTTTCAATAGGAAAAGAGCCTTTAATCACTTCTTTACCATTTGCAATCATAAAATAGTCTAATATCTTCATTTTTCAACATACGTAGCTATTACCTCGAAAACTAAAACTTTTGACATAGGAAAAGAGCCTTTAATCACATTCTTTACCATTTGCAATCATAAAATAGTCTAATATCTTCATTTTTTCAACATACGTAGCTATTACCCTCGAAAACTAAAACTTTTGAAATAGGAAAAGAGCCTTTAATCACATTCTTTACCATTTGCAATCATAAAATAGTCTAATATCTTCATTTTTTCAACATACGTAGCTATTACCCTCGAAAACTAAAACTTTTGACATAGGAAAAGAGCCTTTAATCACATTCTTTACCATTTGCAATCATAAAATAGTCTAATATCTTCATTTTTTCCACAGACTAGCTATTACCCTCGAAAACTAAAACTTTTGAAATAGGAAAAGAGCCTTTAATCACATTCTTTACCATTTGCAATCATAAAATAGTCTAATATCTTCATTTTTTCAACATACGTAGCTATTACCCTCGAAAACTAAAACTTTTGACATAGGAAAAGAGCCTTTAATCACATTCTTTACCATTTGCAATCATAAAATAGTCTAATATCTTCATTTTTTCAACATACGTAGCTATTACCCTCGAAAACTAAAACTTTTGATATAGGAAAAGAGCCTTTAATCACATTCTTTACCATTTGCAATCATAAAATAGTCTAATATCTTCATTTTTTCAACATACGTAGCTATTACCCTCGAAAACTAAAACTTTTGACATAGGAAAAGAGCCTTTAATCACATTCTTTACCATGTGCAATCATAAAATAGTCTAATATCTTCATTTTTTCAACATACGTAGCTATTACCCTCGAAAACTAAAACTTTTGAAATAGGAAAAGAGCCTTTAATCACATTCTTTACCATGTGCAATCATAAAATAGTCTAATATCTTCATTTTTTCAACATACGTAGCTATTACCCTCGAAAACTAAAACTTTTGAAATAGGAAAAGAGCCTTTAATCACATTCTTTACCATGTGCAATCATAAAATAGTCTAATATCTTCATTTTTTCAACATACGTAGCTATTACCCTCGAAAACTAAAACTTTTGACATAGGAAAAGAGCCTTTAATCACATTCTTTACCATGTGCAATCATAAAATAGTCTAATATCTTCATTTTTTCAACATACGTAGCTATTACCCTCGAAAACTAAAACTTTTGAAATAGGAAAAGAGCCTTTAATCACATTCTTTACCATGTGCAATCATAAAATAGTCTAATATCTTCATTTTTTCAACATACGTAGCTATTACCCTCGAAAACTAAAACTTTTGAAATAGGAAAAGAGCCTTTAATCACATTCTTTACCATGTGCAATCATAAAATAGTCTAATATCTTCATTTTTTCAACATACGTAGCTATTACCCTCGAAAACTAAAACTTTTGACATAGGAAAAGAGCCTTTAATCACATTCTTTACCATTTGCAATCATAAAATAGTCTAATATCTTCATTTTTTCAACATACGTAGCTATTACCCTCGAAAACTAAAACTTTTGAAATAGGAAAAGAGCCTTTAATCACATTCTTTACCATTTGCAATCATAAAATAGTCTAATATCTTCATTTTTTCAACATACGTAGCTATTACCCTCGAAAACTAAAACTTTTGACGTAGGAAAAGAGCCTTTAATCACATTCTTTACCATTTGCAATCATAAAATAGTCTAATATCTTCATTTTTTCAACAACGTAGCTATTACCCTCGAAAACTAAAACTTTTGAAATAGGAAAAGAGCCTTTAATCACATTCTTTACCATGTGCAATCATAAAATTGTCTAATATCTTCATTTTTTCAACATACGTAGCTATTACCCTCGAAAACTAAAACTTTTGAAATAGGAAAAGAGCCTTTAATCACATTCTTTACCATTTGCAATCATAAAATAGTCTAATATCTTCATTTTTTCAACATACTTAGCTATTACCTCGAAAACTAAAACTTTTGACATAGGAAAAGAGCCTTTAATCACATTCTTTACCATTTGCAATCATAAAATAGTCTAATATCTTAATTTTTTCAACATACGTAGCTATTACCCTCGAAAACTAAAACTTTTGAAATAGGAAAAGAGCCTTTAATCACATTCTTTACCATTTGCAATCATAAAATAGTCTAATATCTTCATTTTTTCAACATACGTAGCTATTACCCTCGAAAACTAAAACTTTTGACATAGGAAAAGAGCCTTTAATCACATTCTTTACCATTTGCAATCATAAAATAGTCTAATATCTTCATTTTTTCAACATACGTAGCTATTACCCTCGAAAACTAAAACTTTTGAAATAGGAAAAGAGCCTTTAATCACATTCTTTACCATGTGCAATCATAAAATAGTCTAATATCTTCATTTTTTCAACATACGTAGCTATTACCCTCGAAAACTAAAACTTTTGACATAGGAAAAGAGCCTTTAATCACATTCTTTACCATGTGCAATCATAAAATAGTCTAATATCTTCATTTTTTCAACATACGTAGCTATTACCCTCGAAAACTAAAACTTTTGAAATAGGAAAAGAGCCTTTAATCACATTCTTTACCATTTGCAATCATAAAATAGTCTAATATCTTCATTTTTTCACAGACAAAGCTATTACCCTCGAAAACTAAAACTTTTGACATAGGAAAAGAGCCTTTAATCACATTCTTTACCATTTGCAATCATAAAATAGTCTAATATCTTCATTTTTTCAACATACGTAGCTATTACCCTCGAAAACTAAAACTTTTGACATAGGAAAAGAGCCTTTAATCACATTCTTTACCATTTGCAATCATAAAATAGTCTAATATCTTCATTTTTTCAACATACGTAGCTATTACCCTCGAAAACTAAAACTTTTGACATAGGAAAAGAGCCTTTAATCACATTCTTTACCATTTGCAATCATAAAATAGTTAATATCTTCATTTTTTCAACATACGTAGCTATTACCCTCGAAAACTAAAACTTTTGAATAGGAAAAGAGCCTTTAATCACATTCTTTACCATGTGCAATCATAAAATAGTCTAATATCTTCATTTTTTCAACATACGTAGCTATTACCCTCGAAAACTAAAACTTTTGACATAGGAAAAGAGCCTTTAATCACATTCTTTACCATTTGCAATCATAAAATAGTCTAATATCTTCATTTTTTCAACATACGTAGCTATTACCCTCGAAAACTAAAACTTTTGAAATAGAAAAGAGCCTTTAATCACATTCTTTACCATTTGCAATCATAAAATAGTCTAATATCTTCATTTTTTCAACATACGTAGCTATTACCCTCGAAAACTAAAACTTTTGACATAGGAAAAGAGCCTTTAATCACATTCTTTACCATTTGCAATCATAAAATAGTCTAATATCTTCATTTTTTCAACATACGTAGCTATTACCCTCGAAAACTAAAACTTTTGACATAGGAAAAGAGCCTTTAATCACATTCTTTACCATTTGCAATCATAAAATAGTCTAATATCTTCATTTTTTCAACATACGTAGCTATTACCCTCGAAAACTAAAACTTTTGAAATAGGAAAAGAGCCTTTAATCACATTCTTTACCATTTGCAATCATAAAATAGTCTAATATCTTCATTTTTTCAACATACGTAGCTATTACCCTCGAAAACTAAAACTTTTGACATAGGAAAAGAGCCTTTAATCACATTCTTTACCATGTGCAATCATAAAATAGTCTAATATCTTCATTTTTTCAACATACGTAGCTATTACCCTCGAAAACTAAAACTTTTGAAATAGGAAAAGAGCCTTTAATCACATTCTTTACCATGTGCAATCATAAAATAGTCTAATATCTTCATTTTTTCAACATACGTAGCTATTACCCTCGAAAACTAAAACTTTTGAAATAGGAAAAGAGCCTTTAATCACATTCTTTACCATGTGCAATCATAAAATAGTCTAATATCTTCATTTTTTCAACATACGTAGCGATTACCCTCGAAAACTAAAACTTTTGAAATAGGAAATGAGACTTTAATAACATTCTTTACCATGTGCAATCATAAAATAGTCTAATATCTTCATTTTTTCCACAGACCTAGCTATTACCCTCGAAAACTAAAACTTTTGAAATAGGAAAAGAGCCTTTAATCACATTCTTTACCATTTGCAATCATAAAATAGTCTAATATCTTCCTTTTTTCAACATACGTAGCTATTACCCTCGAAAACTAAAACTTTTGAAATAGGAAAAGAGCCTTTAATCACATTCTTTACCATTTGCAATCATAAAATAGTCTAATATCTTCATTTTTTCAACATACGTAGCCATTACCCTCGAAAACTAAAACATTTGACATAGGAAAAGAGCATTTAATCACATTCTTTACCATTTGCAATCATAAAATAGTCTAATATCTTCATTGTTTCAACATACGTAGCTATTACCCTCGAAAACTAAAACTTTTGAAATAGGAAAAGAGCCTTTAATCACATTCTTTACCATGTGCGATTATAAAATTGTCTAATATCTTCATTTTTTCAACATACGTAGCTATTACCCTCGAAAACTAAAACTTTTGAAATAGGAAAAGAGCCTTTAATCACATTCTTTACCATTTGCAATCATAAAATAGTCTAATATCTTCATTTTTTCAACATACATAGCTATTACCCTCGAAAACTAAAACTTTTGACATAGGAAAAGAGCCTTTAATCACATTCTTTACCATGTGCAATCATAAAATTGTCTAATATCTTCAATTTTTCCACAGACAAAGCTATTACCCTCGAAAACTAAAACTTTTGAAATAGGAAATTGCCTTTAATCACATTCTTTACCATTTGCAATCATAAAATAGTCTAATATCTTCATTTTTTCAACATACGTAGCTATTAACCTCGAAAACTAAAACTTTTGACATAGGAAAAGAGCCTTTAATCACATTCTTTACCATTTGCAATCATAAAATAGTCTAATATCTTAATTTTTTCAACATACGTAGCTATTACCCTCGAAAACTAAAACTTCTGAAATAGGAAAAGGGCCTTTAATCACATTCTTTACCATTTGCAATCATAAAATTGTCTAATATCTTCATTTTTTCAACATACGTAGCTATTACCCTTAAAAACTAAAACTTCTGAAATAGGAAAAGAGCCTTTAATCACATTCTTTACCATGTGCAATCATAAAATAGTGTAATATCTTCATTTTTTCAACATACGTAGCTATTACCCTCGAAAACTAAAACTTTTGAAATAGGAAAAGAGCCTTTAATCACATTCTTTACCATGTGCAGTCATAAAATAGTCTAATATCTTCATTTTTTCAACATGCCTAGCTATTACCCTCAAAAACTAAAACTTTTGACATAGGAAAAGAGCCTTTAATCACATTCTTTACAATTTGCAATCATAAAATAGTCTCATATCTTCATTTTTTCAACATACGTAGCCATTACCCTCGAAAACTAAAACATTTGACATAGGAAAAGAGCCTTTAATCACATTCTTTACCATTTGCAATCATAAAATAGTCTAATATCTTCATTTTTTCAACATACGTAGCTATTACCCTCGAAAACTAAAACTTTTGACATAGGAAAAGAGCCTTTAAGCACATTCTTTACCATGTGCAATCATAAAATAGTGAAATATCTTCATTTTTTCAACATACGTAGCTATTACCCTCGAAAACTAAAACTTTTGAAATAGGAAAAGAGCCTTTAATCACATTCTTTACCATGTGCAATCATAAAATAGTCTAATATCTTCATTTTTTCAACATACGTAGCTATTACCCTCGAAAACTAAAACTTTTGACATAGGAAAAGAGCCTTTAATCACATTCTTTACCATTTGCAATCATAAAATAGTCTAATATCTTCATTTTTTCAACATACGTAGCTATTACCCTCGAAAACTAAAACTTTTAAAATAAGAAAAGAGCCTTTAATCACATTCTTTACCATGTGCAATCATATAATAGTCTAATATCTTCATTTTTCCAACATACGTAGCTATTACCCTCGAAAACTAAAACTTTTGACATAGGAAAAGAGCCTTTAATGACAAATGGAAAAGAGCCATTTGCAATCATAAAATAGTCTAATATCTTCATTTTTTCAACATACGTAGCTATTACCCTCGAAAACTAAAACTTTTGAAATAGAAAAGAGCCTTTAATCACATTCTTTACCATTTGCAATCATAAAATAGTCTAATATCTTCATTTTTTCAACATACGTAGCTATTACCCTCGAAAACTAAAACTTTTGAAATAGGAAAAGAGCCTTTAATCACATTCTTTACCATTTGCAATCATAAAATAGTCTAATATCTTCATTTTTTCAACATACGTAGCTATTACCCTCGAAAACTAAAACTTTTGACATAGGAAAAGAGCCTTTAATCACATTCTTTACCATTTGCAATCATAAAATAGTCTAATATCTTCATTTTTTCAACATACGTAGCTATTACCCTCGAAAACTAAAACTTTTGAAATAGGAAAAGAGCCTTTAATCACATTCTTTACCATTTGCAATCATAAAATAGTCTAATATCTTCATTTTTTCAACATACGTAGCTATTACCCTCGAAAACTAAAACTTTTGAAATAGGAAAAGAGCCTTTAATCACATTCTTTACCATGTGCAATCATAAAATAGTCTAATATCTTCATTTTTTCAACATACGTAGCGATTACCCTCGAAAACTAAAACTTTTGAAATAGGAAATGAGGCTTTAATAACATTCTTTACCATGTGCAATCATAAAATTGTCTAATATCTTCATTTTTTCCACAGACCTAGCTATTACCCTCGAAAACTAAAACTTTTGAAATAGGAAAAGAGCCTTTAATCACATTCTTTACCATTTGCAATCATAAAATAGTCTAATATCTTCCTTTTTTCAACATACGTAGCTATTACCCTCGAAAACTAAAACTTTTGAAATAGGAAAAGAGCCTTTAATCACATTCTTTACCATTTGCAATCATAAAATAGTCTAATATCTTCATTTTTTCAACATACGTAGCCATTACCCTCGAAAACTAAAACATTTGACATAGGAAAAGAGCATTTAATCACATTCTTTACCATTTGCAATCATAAAATAGTCTAATATCTTCATTGTTTCAACATACGTAGCTATTACCCTCGAAAACTAAAACTTTTGAAATAGGAAAAGAGCCTTTAATCACATTCTTTACCATGTGCGATTATAAAATTGTCTAATATCTTCATTTTTTCAACATACGTAGCTATTACCCTCGAAAACTAAAACTTTTGAAATAGGAAAAGAGCCTTTAATCACATTCTTTACCATTTGCAATCATAAAATAGTCTAATATCTTCATTTTTTCAACATACATAGCTATTACCCTCGAAAACTAAAACTTTTGACATAGGAAAAGAGCCTTTAATCACATTCTTTACCATGTGCAATCATAAAATTGTCTAATATCTTCAATTTTTCCACAGACAAAGCTATTACCCTCGAAAACTAAAACTTTTGAAATAGGAAATTGCCTTTAATCACATTCTTTACCATTTGCAATCATAAAATAGTCTAATATCTTCATTTTTTCAACATACGTAGCTATTAACCTCGAAAACTAAAACTTTTGACATAGGAAAAGAGCCTTTAATCACATTCTTTACCATTTGCAATCATAAAATAGTCTAATATCTTAATTTTTTCAACATACGTAGCTATTACCCTCGAAAACTAAAACTTCTGAAATAGGAAAAGGGCCTTTAATCACATTCTTTACCATTTGCAATCATAAAATTGTCTAATATCTTCATTTTTTCAACATACGTAGCTATTACCCTTAAAAACTAAAACTTCTGAAATAGGAAAAGAGCCTTTAATCACATTCTTTACCATGTGCAATCATAAAATAGTGTAATATCTTCATTTTTTCAACATACGTAGCTATTACCCTCGAAAACTAAAACTTTTGAAATAGGAAAAGAGCCTTTAATCACATTCTTTACCATGTGCAGTCATAAAATAGTCTAATATCTTCATTTTTTCAACATGCCTAGCTATTACCCTCAAAAACTAAAACTTTTGACATAGGAAAAGAGCCTTTAATCACATTCTTTACAATTTGCAATCATAAAATAGTCTCATATCTTCATTTTTTCAACATACGTAGCCATTACCCTCGAAAACTAAAACATTTGACATAGGAAAAGAGCCTTTAATCACATTCTTTACCATTTGCAATCATAAAATAGTCTAATATCTTCATTTTTTCAACATACGTAGCTATTACCCTCGAAAACTAAAACTTTTGACATAGGAAAAGAGCCTTTAAGCACATTCTTTACCATGTGCAATCATAAAATAGTGAAATATCTTCATTTTTTCAACATACGTAGCTATTACCCTCGAAAACTAAAACTTTTGAAATAGGAAAAGAGCCTTTAATCACATTCTTTACCATGTGCAATCATAAAATAGTCTAATATCTTCATTTTTTCAACATACGTAGCTATTACCCTCGAAAACTAAAACTTTTGACATAGGAAAAGAGCCTTTAATCACATTCTTTACCATTTGCAATCATAAAATAGTCTAATATCTTCATTTTTTCAACATACGTAGCTATTACCCTCGAAAACTAAAACTTTTAAAATAAGAAAAGAGCCTTTAATCACATTCTTTACCATGTGCAATCATATAATAGTCTAATATCTTCATTTTTCCAACATACGTAGCTATTACCCTCGAAAACTAAAACTTTTGACATAGGAAAAGAGCCTTTAATGACAAATGGAAAAGAGCCATTTGCAATCATAAAATAGTCTAATATCTTCATTTTTTCAACATACGTAGCTATTACCCTCGAAAACTAAAACTTTTGAAATAAGAAAAGAGCCTTTAATCACATTCTTTACCATTTGCAATCATAAAATAGTCTAATATCTTCATTTTTTCAACATACGTAGCTATTACCCTCGAAAACTAAAACTTTTGAAATAGGAAAAGAGCCTTTAATCACATTCTTTACCATTTGCAATCATAAAATAGTCTAATATCTTCATTTTTTCAACATACGTAGCTATTACCCTCGAAAACTAAAACTTTTGACATAGGAAAAGAGCCTTTAATCACATTCTTTACCATTTGCAATCATAAAATAGTCTAATATCTTCATTTTTTCAACATACGTAGCTATTACCCTCGAAAACTAAAACTTTTGAAATAGGAAAAGAGCCTTTAATCACATTCTTTACCATTTGCAATCATAAAATAGTCTAATATCTTCATTTTTTCAACATACGTAGCCATTACCCTCGAAAACTAAAACTTTTGACATAGGAAAAGAGCCTTTAATCACATTCTTTACCATTTGCAATCATAAAATAGTCTAATATCTTCATTTTTTCAACATACGTAGCTATTACCCTCGAAAACTAAAACTTTTGAAATAGGAAAAGAGCCTTTAATGACATTCTTTACCATGTGCAATCATAAAATAGTCTAATATCTTCATTTTTTCAACATACGTAGCTATTACCCTCGAAAACTAAAACTTTTGAAATAGGAAAAGAGCCTTTAATCACATTCTTTACCATGTGCAATCATAAAATAGTCTAATATCTTCATTTTTTCAACATACGTAGCGATTACCCTCGAAAACTAAAACTTTTGAAATAGGAAATGAGGCTTTAATAACATTCTTTACCATTTGCAATCATAAAATTGTCTAATATCTTCATTTTTTCCACAGACCTAGCTATTACCCTCGAAAACTAAAACTTTTGAAATAGGAAAAGAGCCTTTAATCACATTCTTTACCATTTGCAATCATAAAATAGTCTAATATCTTCCTTTTTTCAACATACGTAGCTATTACCCTCGAAAACTAAAACTTTTGAAATAGGAAAAGAGCCTTTAATCACATTCTTTACCATTTGCAATCATAAAATAGTCTAATATCTTCATTTTTTCAACATACGTAGCCATTACCCTCGAAAACTAAAACATTTGACATAGGAAAAGAGCATTTAATCACATTCTTTACCATTTGCAATCATAAAATAGTCTAATATCTTCATTGTTTCAACATACGTAGCTATTACCCTCGAAAACTAAAACTTTTGAAATAGGAAAAGAGCCTTTAATCACATTCTTTACCATGTGCGATTATAAAATTGTCTAATATCTTCATTTTTTCAACATACGTAGCTATTACCCTCGAAAACTAAAACTTTTGAAATAGGAAAAGAGCCTTTAATCACATTCTTTACCATTTGCAATCATAAAATAGTCTAATATCTTCATTTTTTCAACATACATAGCTATTACCCTCGAAAACTAAAACTTTTGACATAGGAAAAGAGCCTTTAATCACATTCTTTACCATGTGCAATCATAAAATTGTCTAATATCTTCAATTTTTCCACAGACAAAACTATTACCCTCGAAAACTAAAACTTTTGAAATAGGAAAATAGCCTTTAATCACATTCTTTACCATTTGCAATCATAAAATAGTCTAATATCTTCATTTTTTCAACATACGTAGCTATTAACCTCGAAAACTAAAACTTTTGACATAGGAAAAGAGCCTTTAATCACATTCTTTACCATTTGCAATCATAAAATAGTCTAATATCTTAATTTTTTCAACATACGTAGCTATTACCCTCGAAAACTAAAACTTCTGAAATAGGAAAAGAGCCTTTAATCACATTCTTTACCATGTGCAATCATAAAATAGTCTAATATCTTCATTTTTTCAACATAGTAGCTATTACCCTCGAAAACTAAAACTTTTGAAATAGGAAAAGAGCCTTTAATCACATTCTTTACCATGTGCAATCATAAAATAGTCTAATATCTTCATTTTTTCAACATACGTAGCTATTACCCTCGAAAACTAAAACTTTTGACATAGGAAAAGAGCCTTTAATCACATTCTTTACCATGTGCAATCATAAAATAGTCTAATATCTTCATTTTTTCAACATACGTAGCTATTACCCTCGAAAACTAAAACTTTTGAAATAGGAAAAGAGCCTTTAATCACATTCTTTACCATTTGCAATCATAAAATAGTCTAATATCTTCATTTTTTCAACATACGTAGCCATTACCCTCGAAAACTAAAACTTTTGACATAGGAAAAGAGCCTTTAATCACATTCTTTACCATGTGCAATCATAAAATAGTCTAATATCTTCATTTTTTCAACATACGTAGCTATTACCCTCGAAAACTAAAACTTTTGACATAGGAAAAGAGCCTTTAATCACATTCTTTACCATTTGCAATCATAAAATAGTCTAATATCTTCATTTTTTCAACATACGTAGCTATTACCCTCGAAAACTAAAACTTTTGAAATAGGAAAAGAGCCTTTAATCACATTCTTTACCATGTGCAATCATAAAATAGTCTAATATCTTCATTTTTCCAACATACGTAGCTATTACCCTCGAAAACTAAAACTTTTGACAATAGGAAAAGAGCCTTTAATCACATTCTTTACCATTTGCAATCATAAAATAGTCTAATATCTTCATTTTTTCAACATACGTAGCTATTACCCTCGAAAACCTAAAACTTTTGAAATAAGAAAAGAGCCTTTAATCACATTCTTTACCATGTGCAATCATATAATAGTCTAATATCTTCATTTTTCCAACATACGTAGCTATTACCCTCGAAAACTAAAACTTTTGACATAGGAAAAGAGCCTTTAATCACATTCTTTACCATTTGCAATCATAAAATAGTCTAATATCTTCATTTTTTCCACAGACCTAGCTATTACCCTCGAAAACTAAAACTTTTGAAATAGGAAAAGAGCCTTTAATCACATTCTTTACCATTTGCAATCATAAAATAGTCTAATATCTTCATTTTTTTCAACAAGTAGCTATTACCCTCGAAAACTAAAACTTTTGAAATAGGAAAAGAGCCTTTAATCACATTCTTTACCATTGCAATCATAAAATAGTCTAATATCTTCATTTTTTCAACATATCGTATCTCATTACGTAGTATACCTCGAAAACTAAAACTTTTGACATAGGAAAAGAGCCTTTAATCACATTCTTTACCATTTGCAATCATAAAATAGTCTAATATCTTCATTTTTTCAACATACGTAGCTATTACCCTCGAAAACTAAAACTTTTGAAATAGGAAAAGAGCCTTTAATCACATTCTTTACCATTTGCAATCATAAAATAGTCTAATATCTTCATTTTTTCAACATACGTAGCTATTACCCTCGAAAACTAAAACTTTTGACATAGGAAAAGAGCCTTTAATCACATTCTTTACCATGTGCAATCATAAAATAGTCTAATATCTTCATTTTTTCAACATACGTAGCTATTACCCTCGAAAACTAAAACTTTTGAAATAGGAAAAGAGCCTTTAATGACATTCTTTACCATGTGCAATCATAAAATAGTCTAATATCTTCATTTTTTCAACATACGTAGCTATTACCCTCGAAAACTAAAACTTTTGAAATAGGAAAAGAGCCTTTAATCACATTCTTTACCATGTGCAATCATAAAATAGTCTAATATCTTCATTTTTTCAACATACGTAGCTATTACCCTCGAAAACTAAAACTTTTGACATAGGAAAAGAGCCCTTTAATCACATTCTTTACCATTTGCAATCATAAAATAGTCTAATATCTTCATTTTTTCAACATATGTAGCTATTACCCTCGAAAACTAAAACTTTTGAAATAGGAAAAGAGCCTTTAATCACATTCTTTACCATTTGCAATCATAAAATAGTCTAATATCTTCATTTTTTCAACATACGTAGCTATTACCCTCGAAAACTAAAACATTTGACATAGGAAAAGAGCCTTTAATCACATTCTTTACCATGTGCAATCATAAAATAGTCTAATATCTTCATTTTTCCAACATACGTAGCTATTACGCTCGAAAACTAAAACTTTTGACATAGGAAAAGAGCCTTTAATGACATTCTTTACCATGTGCAATCATAAAATAGTCTAATATCTTCATTTTTTCAACATACGTAGCTATTACCCTCGAAAACTAAAACTTTTGAAATAGGAAAAGAGCCTTTAATCACATTCTTTACCATGTGCAATCATAAAATAGTCCAATATCTTCATTTTTTTCAATATACGTAGCGATTACCCTCGAAAACTAAAACTTTGAAATAGGAAGTGAGGCTTTAATAACATTCTTTACCATGTGCAATCATAAAATAGTCTAATATCTTCATTTTTTCCACAGACCTAGCTATTACCCTCGAAAACTAAAACTTTTGAAATAGGAAAAGAGCCTTTAATCACATTCTTTACCATTTGCAATCATAAAATAGTCTAATATCTTCATTTTTTTCAACATACGTAGCTATTACCCTCAAAAACTAAAACTTTTGACATAGGAAAAGAGCCTTTAATCACATTCTTTACCATTTGCAATCATAAAATAGTCTAATATCTTCATTTTTTCAACATACGTAGCTATTATCCTCGAAAACTAAAACTTTTGAAATAGGAAAAAAGCCTTTAATCACATTCTTTACCATGTGCAATCATAAAATTGTCTAATATCTTCATTTTTTCAACATACGTAGCTATTACCCTCGAAAACTAAAACTTTTGAAATAGGAAAAGAGCCTTTAATCAAATTCTTTACCATGTGCAATCATAAAATAGTCTAATATCTTCATTTTTTCCACAGACCTAGCTATTACCCTCGAAAACTAAAACTTTTGAAATAGGAAAAGAGCATTTAATCACATTCTTTACCATTTGCAATCATAAAATAGTCTAATATCTTTATTTTTTCAACATACGTAGCTATTACCCTCGAAAACTAAAACTTTTGACATAGGAAAAGAGCCTTTAATCACATTCTTTACCATGTGCAATTATAAAATTGTCTAATATCTTCATTTTTTCAACATACGTAGCTATTACCCTCGAAAACTAAAACTTTTGAAATAGGAAAAGAGCCTTTAATTACATTCTTTACCATTTGCAATCATAAAATAGTCTAATATCTTCATTTTTTCAACATACGTAGCTATTACCCTCGAAAACTAAAACTGTTGACATAGGAAAAGAGCCTTTAATCACATTCTTTACCATGTGCAATCATAAAATTGTCTAATATCTTTATTTTTTCCACAGACCTAGCTATTACCCTCGAAAACTAAAACTTTTGAAATAGGAAAAGAGCCTTTAATCACATTCTTTACCATTTGCAATCATAAAATAGTCTAATATCTTCATTTTTCAACATACTTAGCTATTACCCTCGAAAACCAAAACTTTTGAAATAGGAAAAGAGCCTTTAATCACATTCTTTACCAAGTGCAATCATAAAATAGTCTAATATCTTCATTTTTTTCAACATACGTAGCTATTACCCTCAAAAACTAAAACTTTTGACATAGGAAAAGAGCCTTTAATCACATTCTTTACCATTTGCAATCATAAAATAGTCTAATATCTTCATTTTTTCAACTTACGTAGCTATTATTCTCGAAAACTAAATCTTTTGAAATAGGAAAAAAGCCTTTAATCACATTCTTTACCATGTGCAATCATAAAATTGTCTAATATCTTCATTTTTTCAACATACGTAGCTATTACCCTCGAAAACTAAAACTTTTGAAATAGGAAAAGAGCCTTTAATCAAATTCTTTACCATGTGCAATCATAAAATAGTCTAATATCTTTATTTTTTCCACAGACCTAGCTATTACCCTCGAAAACTAAAACTTTTGAAATAGGAAAAGAGCATTTAATCACATTCTTTACCATTTGCAATCATAAAATAGTCTAATATCTTTATTTTTTTCAACATAAGTAGCTATTACCCTCGAAAACTAAAACTTTTGAAATAGGAAAAGAGCCTTTAAGCACTTTCTTTACCATGTGCAATCATAAAATAGTGAAATATCTTCATTTTTTCAACATACGTAGCTATTACCCTCGAAAACTAAAACTTTTGAAATAGGAAAAGAGCCTTTAATCACATTCTTTACCATGTGCAATCATAAAATAGTCTAATATCTTCATTTTTTCAACATACGTAGCTATTACCCTCGAAAACTAAAACTTTTTGACATAGGAAAAGAGCCTTTAATCACATTCTTTACCATTTGCAATCATAAAATAGTCTAATATCTTCATTTTTTCAACATACGTAGCTATTACCCTCGAAAACTAAAACTTTTAAAATAAGAAAAGAGCCTTTAATCACATTCTTTACCATGTGCAATCATATAATAGTCTAATATCTTCATTTTTCCAACATACGTAGCTATTACCCTCGAAAACTAAAACTTTTGACAAAGGAAAAGAGCCTTTAATGACAAATGGAAAAGAGCCATTTGCAATCATAAAATAGTCTAATATCTTCATTTTTTCAACATACGTAGCTATTACCCTCGAAAACTAAAACTTTTGAAATAAGAAAAGAGCCTTTAATCACATTCTTTACCATGTGCAATCATATAATAGTCTAATATCTTCATTTTTCCAACATACGTAGCTATTACCCTCGAAAACTAAAACTTTTGACATAGGAAAAGAGCCTTTAATCACATTATTTACCATTTGCAATCATAAAATAGTCTAATATATTCATTTTTTCAATATACGTAGCTATTACCCTCGAAAACTAAAACTTTTGAAATAGGAAAAGAGCCTTTAATCACATTCTTTACCATGTGCAATCATAAAATAGTCAAATATCTTCATTTTTTTCCACAGACCTAGCTATTACCCTCGAAAACTAAAACTTTTGAAATAGGAAAAGAGCCTTTAATCACATTCTTTACCATTTGCAATCATAAAATAGTCTAATATCTTCATTTTTTCCACAGACAAAGCTATTACCCTCGAAAACTAAAACTTTTGAAATGGGAAAATAGCCTTTAATCACATTTTTTACCATTTGCAATCATAAAATAGTCTAATATCTTCATTTTTTCAACATACAATCATAAAATCATAAAATAGTCTAATATCTTCATTTTTTCAACATACGTAGCATACCTCGAAAACTAAAACTTTTGACATAGGAAAAGAGCCTTTAATCACATTCTTTACCATTTGCAATCATAAAATAGTCTAATATCTTAATTTTTTTCAACATACATAGCTATTACCCTCGAAAACTAAAACTTCTGAAATAGGAAAGAGCCTTTAATCACATTCTTTACCATTTGCAATCATAAAATAGTCTATACCTTCATTTTGTCAACATAAGTAGCTATTACCCTCGAAAACTAAAACTTTTGACATAGGAAAAGAGCCTTTAATCACATTCTTTACCATTTGCAATCATAAAATTGTCTAATATCTTCATTTTTTCAACATACGTAGCTATTACCCTTGAAAACTAAAACTTTTGAAATAGGAAAAGAGCCTTTAATAACATTCTTTACCATGTGCAATCATAAAATAGTGTAATATCTTCATTTTTTCAACATACGTAGCTATTACCCTCGAAAACTAAAACTTTTGAAATAGGAAAAGAGCCTTTAATCACATTCTTTACCATGTGCAATCATAAAATAGTCTAATATCTTCATTTTTTCAACATACGTAGCTATTACCCTCGAAAACTAAAACTTTTGACATAGGAAAAAGAGCCCTTAATCACATTCTTTACCATTTGCAATCATAAAATAGTCTAATATCTTCATTTTTTTCAACATACGTAGCTATTACCCTCGAAAACTAAAACTTTTGAAATAGGAAAAGAGCCTTTAATCACATTCTTTACCATTTGCAATCATAAAATAGTCTAATATCTTCATTTTTTCAACATACGTAGCCATTACCCTCGAAAACTAAAACATTTGACATAGGAAAAGAGCCTTTAATCACATTCTTTACCATGTGCAATCATAAAATAGTCTAATATCTTCATTTTTCCAACATACGTAAGCTATTACGCTCGAAAACTAAAACTTTTGACATAGGAAAAGAGCCTTTAATGACATTCTTTACCATGTGCAATCATAAAATAGTCTAATATCTTCATTTTTTCAACATACGTAGCTATTACCCTCGAAAACTAAAACTTTTGAAATAGGAAAAGAGCCTTTAATCACATTCTTTACCATGTGCAATCATAAAATAGTCCAATATCTTCATTTTTTCAACATTACGTAGCGATTACCCTCGAAAACTAAAACTTTTGAAATAGGAGTGAGGCTTAATAACATTCTTTACCATGTGCAATCATAAAATAGTCTAATATCTTCATTTTTTTCCACAGACCTAGCTATTACCCTCGAAAACTAAAACTTTTGAAATAGGAAAAGAGCCTTTATTCACATTCTTTACCATTTGCAATCATAAAATAGTCTAATATCTTCATTTTTTTCAACATACGTAGCTATTACCCTCAAAAACTAAAACTTTGACATAGGAAAAAGAGCCTTTAATCACATTCTTTACCATTTGCAATCATAAAATAGTCTAATATCTTCATTTTTTCAACATACGTAGCTATTATCCTCGAAAACTAAAACTTTTGAAATAGGAAAAAAGCCTTTAATCACATTCTTTACCATGTGCAATCATAAAATTGTCTAATATCTTCATTTTTTCAACATACGTAGCTATTACCCTCGAAAACCAAAACTTTTGAAATAGGAAAAGAGCCTTTAATCAAATTCTTTACCATGTGCAATCATAAATAGTCTAATATCTTCATTTTTTCCACAGACCTAGCTATTACCCTCGAAAACTAAAACTTTTGAAATAGGAAAAGAGCATTTAATCACATTCTTTACCATTTGCAATCATAAAATAGTCTAATATCTTTATTTTTTCAACATACGTAGCTATTACCCTCGAAAACTAAAACTTTTGACATAGGAAAAGAGCCTTTAAATCACATTCTTTACCATGTGCAATTATAAAATTGTCTAATATCTTCATTTTTTCAACATACGTAGCTATTACCCTCGAAAACTAAAACTTTTGAAATAGGAATAGAGCCTTTAATTACATTCTTTACCATTTGCAATCATAAAATAGTCTAATATCTTCATTTTTTCAACATACGTAGCTATTACCCTCGAAAACTAAAACTGTTGACATAGGAAAAGAGCCTTTAATCACATTCTTTACCATGTGCAATCATAAAATTGTCTAATATCTTTATTTTTTCCACAGACCTAGCTATTACCCTCGAAAACTAAAACTTTTGAAATAGGAAAAGAGCCTTTAATCACATTCTTTACCATTTGCAATCATAAAATAGTCTAATATCTTCATTTTTTCAACATACTTAGCTATTACCCTCGAAAACCAAAACTTTTGAAATAGGAAAAGAGCCTTTAATCACATTCTTTACCAAGTGCAATCATAAAATAGTCTAATATCTTCATTTTTTTCAACATACGTAGCTATTACCCTCAAAAACTAAAACTTTTGACATAGGAAAAGAGCCTTTAATCACATTCTTTACCATTTGCAATCATAAAATAGTCTAATATCTTCATTTTTTCAACATACGTAGCTATTATCCTCGAAAACTAAAACTTTTGAAATAGGAAAAAAGCCTTTAATCACATTCTTTACCATGTGCAATCATAAAATTGTCTAATATCTTCATTTTTTCAACATACGTAGCTATTACCCTCGAAAACTAAAACTTTTGAAATAGGAAAAGAGCCTTTAATCAAATCTTTACCATGTGCAATCATAAAATAGTCTAATATCTTTATTTTTTTCCACAGACCTAGCTATTACCCTCGAAAACTAAAACTTTTGAAATAGGAAAAGAGCATTTAATCACATTCTTTACCATTTGCAATCATAAAATAGTCTAATATCTTTATTTTTTCCACATACGTAGCTATTACCCTCGAAAACTAAAACTTTTGAAATAGGAAAAGAGCCTTTAATCACATTCTTTACCATGGTGCAATTATAAAATTGTCTAATATCTTCATTTTTTCAACATACGTAGCTATTACCCTCGAAAACTAAAACTTTTAAATTGGAAAAGAGCCTTTAATTACATTCTTTACATTTGCAATCATAAAATAGTCTAATATCTTCATTTTTTCAACATACGTAGCTATTACCCTCGAAAACTAAAACTTTTGACATAGGAAAAGAGCCTTTAATCACATTCTTTACCATGTGCAATCATAAAATTGTCTAATATCTTTATTTTTTCCACAGACAAAGCTATTACCCTCGAAAACTAAAACTTTTGAAATAGGAAAATAGCCTTTAAATCACATTTTTTACCATTTGCAATCATAAAATAGTCTAATATCTTCATTTTTTCAACATACGTAGCTATTACCCTCGAAACTAAAACTTTTGAAAAAGGAAAAGAGCCTTTAATCACATTCTTTACCATTTGCAATCATAAAATAGTCTAATATCTTCATTTTTTCAACATACGTAGCCATTACCCTCGAAAACTAAAACATTTGACATAGGAAAAGAGCCTTTAATCACATTCTTTACCATGTGCAATCATAAAATAGTCCAATATCTTCATTTTTCCAACATACGTAGCTATTACCCTCGAAAACTAAAACTTTTGGACATAGGAAAAGAGCCTTTAATGACATTCTTTACTAATGTGCAATCATAAAATAGTCTAATATCTTCATTTTTTCAACATACGTAGCTATTACCCTAGTTAACTAAAACTTTTGACATAGGAAAAGAGCCTTTAATCACATTCTTTACCATTTGCAATCATAAAATAGTCTAATATATTCATTTTTGTCAATATACGTAGCTTATTACCCTCGAAAACTAAAACTTTTGAAATAGGAAAAGAGCCTTTAATCACATTCTTTACCATGTGCAATCATAAAATAGTCTAATATCTTCATTTTTTCAACATACGTAGCGATTACCCTCGAAAACTAAAACTTTTGAAATAGGAAATGAGCCTTTAATAACATTCTTTACCATGTGCAATCATAAAATAGTCTAATATCTTCATTTTTTTCCACAGACCTAGCTATTACCCTCGAAAACTAAAACTTCTGAAATAGGAAAAGGGCCTTTAATCACATTCTTTACCATTTGCGATCATAAAATAGTCTAATACCTTCATTTTGTTAACATACGTAGCTACTACCCTCGAAAACTAAAACTTTTGACATAGGAAAAGAGCCTTTAATCACATTCTTTACCATTTGCAATCATAAAATTGTCTAATATCTTCATTTTTTCAACATACGTAGCTATTACCCTTGAAAACTAGAACTTTTGAAATAGGAAAAGAGCCTTTAATAACATTCTTTACCATGTGCAATCATAAAATAGTGTAATACCTTCATTTTTTCAACATACGTAGCTATTACCCCTCGAAAACTAACACTTTTGAAATAGGAAAAGAGCCTTTAATCACATTCTTTATCATGTGCAATCATAAATAGTCTAATATCTTCATTTTTTCAACATACGTAGCTATTACCCTCGAAAACTAAAACTTTTGAAATAGGAAAAGAGCCTTTAATTACATTCTTTACCATTTGCAATCATAAAATAGTCTAATATCTTCATTTTTTCAACATACGTAGCCATTACCCCTCGAAAACTAAAACATTTGACATAGGAAAAGAGCCTTTAATCACATTCTTTACCATGTGCAATCATAAAATAGTCTAATATCTTCATTTTTCCAACATACGTAGCTATTACCCTCGAAAACTAAAACTTTTGACATAGGATAAGAGCCTTTTATGACATTCTTTACTATGTGCAATCATAAAATAGTCTAATATCTTCATTTTTTCAACATACGTAGCTATTACCCTAGAAAACTAAACTTTTGACATAGGAAAAGAGCATTTAATCACATTCTTTACCATTTGCAATCATAAAATAGTCTAATATATTCA
>NW_027065614.1:0-21345 GCF_032884065.1 Artemia franciscana | reverse complement strand
TCCAATTTGAGTCAAAAATGGAGCATCTGAGACATAAGATCCTTCTATATATCAAGTTTCATTAAGATCGATCACCTATTCGTAAAGATAAAATACCCCAACTTTCACGTTTTCTAAGAATTCCGGTTTCCCCCTCAACTCTCCCCAATGTCACAGGATCTAGTCGGAATTTAAAATAAGAGCTTTAAAGCACAAGATCCTTCTAAATATCAAATTTCATTAAGATCTGGTCACCCGTTCGTAGCTACAAATACCTCATTTATCCGAATACCCCCCCCCCCCCCCAACTCCACCAAAGCGAGCGGATCCGGTCTGGTTATGTCAGTCACGTATTTAAGATTTGTTTGTATTCTTCTCATCCAGTTTCATCCTGATCTCTCCGCTTTAAGTATTTTCTAAGATTTCTGGTCGCCCCCCCCCCTAATGACGCTGGATCCGGTTGAGACTTAAAATAAGAGATTTGAGTTACAAGGTCCTTCTAAATATGATGTTTCATGAAAATCCGATGACTCCTTCGTAAGTTAAAAATACATCATTTTTTCTAATTTTTCAGAATTAACCCCCCCCCCCCCCAAAAAAAAAAAATAGATCAGCTACGTTCCAATTATGTCAATCAAGTATCTAAGACTTCTGCTTATTTTTCCCACCAAGTTTCATCCCGATCCCTCCACTCTAAGCATTTTCCACGATTTTAGGCCCCCCAACTCCCCCAATGTCACCAGATCCGGTCGGAATTTAAAATAAGAGCTTTGAGACACGGTATCCTTCTAAATATCAAATTTCATTGAGATCCGATCACCCGTTCGTAAGTTAAAAATACCTAATTTTTTATTTTTCAGAATTGACCCCCCCCCCCCCAACTACCCCAAAGACAGTGGATCTGTTCCGGTTATGTCAATCATATATTTAGGAATTGTGCTTATTTTTTTTCACTGAGTTTTATCCCGATCCCTTGGAAAACACTTGGAAAGTGTTTTCCAAGATTTTAGGTTTCCCCCTCCCAAATCACCCCCAATGTCACCAGATCCGGTGACCAGATCCTCTGAGACACGATATCCTTCCAAACATCAAATTTCATTAAGATCTGATCAACCGTTCGTAAGTTAAAAATACTTCATTTTTTCTATTTTTTCCAAATTAACCGGCCCCCCACTCCCCCCCCCCTAGATGGTTAAGTCGAGAAAATTACTATTTCTAATTTAATATGGTCCGGTCCCTGATACGCCTGCCAGATTTCATCCTCCTAGCTTACCTGGAAGTGCCTAAAGTAGCAAAACCGGGACCAACAGAGAGACAGACCGACAGAATTTGCGATTGCTATATGTCACTTGGTTAATACCAAGTGCCATAAAAAAAGCAAGAACAAAAGCCACTTTCACCAAAAGGACAAGTTCGGTATATATTCTGAACAAATTTGTGTTATCTATTAAGTCAGTATGACTCACCTAGCCCTAACCATTTTACAGTAAAAAAAAAAAGCATTCTTAAAAAGAAAAAATCTGTCTAATTTCAAAATATTTAGATCTTACCTAAGCAAACCTTGACCGGTACTTATTATTCAATTTTGATAAATGAGGCTTGTTTTGATCATTATTATTATTATTTATACTGCAGTGTAACGCTGCACTATCAGTTAAACTAAAAAAAAATTTATTTCAATTAAACCCATTCTAAAGTACCGTAGCTTATTTTCTTATCAGCTTATAATACTCCCGGGACAAATGTGTATTTAAATAATCATGGGAATAGAGATCCCTACCCCCATAGCCTCATTGCTTTTTCTAGTGCATTATCAGAAAGGGTAGAAGCTATACAAAGACATAAGATTTGAATCCTACAATCTATTATACTCTAATACAGTCACTAGCGAAGCTTGTTCCCAAATCTGTTTTGCCGTCTGCTGCCACCTTTAATCTTATAAAAAAAACACTGAATTTCACATTGGATTTTAAACCAATCATTTTCTAAAAGCCAGTCAAACACAAATTTCACACTTACAGGAGTTTCAACTGAAAAATAGTTGGGAATAATACAAGAGGGAAGTCTTAGAAAAATTGCATTTCCACGGGTCTGAACATAAGGCATAAAAAAAAATTAACTCCTCTCTTAATTAACTCCTTAAGGCAGATTATTTAGCAAAAATATTAAATTTTAAAAAAACTAAGTGTTTTGTAGTGTTTAGGAGTATTTTTTTTTAAACCTTTGTTTACGTGACAGGTCGAGCAATAGCATAAATGTCGGAACTAAACAAATAAAACTTTTAAAGGGCTGTTACAAAACAGCTGCTGTGATTTCAAAGGTGTTGCATAATTTTTGAATTCAGATTTATATCTCATTCTTCCTGCATTAGTCCAGTTCAAGTAACAATGTAAATCTGTTCTTAGTATCTAATTTTGTCCTCGTGATGCTTGAACTTGTGTTGTCTTCTTCTATTAGTAACAAAAATGATTTTTAGGCATTTCTTAAACGCATATAAAAACAATGCTAAAAAAGGTAAAAAGAAATAACACTAAAAACAAATATTCATTTCATTTACTCTTATCATTTCAGCCCCACCTACAATACTTATCCTGTAAACTATACCCTTTCGACCTATAACGTCAAAGCTCAAAGCTTTTATCACAGCTAACGTTATGACTCAAAATGTAAGGTCAGCCAGAATCGCTGCATCTCAAAATGGGTGGCTGTTGAAATTTATGGGAAAAACACGGAAAACGTCAGATAATTTGCCCCCAATCACGCACAACACGTCGGCTGAGAATCAGGCGGAGAATCAGAAAACCGGCTACATGTGCTACAAGCCCTACTAGTCCAGCTTTCTTCTTCCATGTAACCTTGTTTCCATCTTCCATGTAACCTTGCAACTTCAAAACACAATCAGTCTACTCTACAAAAATTTGCGTGGAATACATTTGGTTTTCGAGGACCGTCTTCAGAGAGGAGATGCTAAGCCTGTCAATCGTTAATTAATCATTTTGGAAAAGGTACGCTATTATTTTCTCCACCATATCCACGCCAAAATCATTTAAATGTTGCTGTTAAAATATCCACAAGTCATCCTGAATTTTAAGCTAATAACATTTTAGCACATGTAGGTTTCCAGTAGTTTAATTAGTATCATGAGACGACATGCAATTAATAAGTAGACCACATGAATCAATTCGAAAAGTCTATGACTAAAGGTCTTTAATTAAATGCCTAACAATCTATAGATAATTCATCAAATTCATTCTTCGTTTATCTTCCTGGATTTGACAAAGTATTTAAGGGGATAAATGTTTCCATACGAGAAATTGGAGTCAGAGGGACAAATTCTATATTACAGCCATAAATCAAATTAAATTTGAAAGATAAACATGTAGCAGAGAGAAAATTGAAGTCACCCATCTTCAAATCCCACGTCAACAAAAAAATCAAAATTCCTTAGACAGAATAACAGACAGGGATTTGTGCAGTTTGCGAAGGAATTAAAGAAGAAAACATTTCATCAGAGAAAAATAAGTAATTGAGTTTGATGCAAATTAAACAATACCAAATATTAAGAGCAATTAAGAGTCATCTGGAGGTTTTTAATTAGCTAGACACGCTTTTAATGATAATTTTAGTTTCTAGCCTACAAGGCTAAACCAGCCAACTCAAAATTAGCCAAAACAAATCCTTTCAGACCAATGTTTTCAGTTTTAGAAAATTGACAACAGCCGTTCCTTTAAAAACTGTTCAATGGATCACAGATCCTTTAACTAGAATTAAAAATCAGCAATACTTCAGAGATATGAGTGACACCAAAAACATCCATGGCAAAGTGTTGCATACATACATACTGCTGCGATTAAAATGCATTTTACAAACAATTTTATCTTCGGGTATAATGCCTACATGTATTTTTATGTACTATTTTTAAGTAAATTTACGCATCTGCTGGGGCTTACATCGATTTTTTTTTTCTTTCTTTTTATGTGGTTTATAACTAGTCAGTGCAAGTCTCGTCTCATCCTCCACACATGATTTTACAAGAAATTTTGTTTCGAGAACAAGCTGACTGTAAAAAGCTGTTTCACATTCTTTGGCGGATGTAATTGTGAATAGAATCAGCAAAACAAAAAACTGCAAAACATCAGCAAAAGCTATACCGTCTCATTCCAAAACCACAAGAATGATGTTCATGATAAGAATGTTTAGTTTCCTAACTATATACTATATTTCATTTACTACATAAATATAATGTTCTTGTATTAGATTTTCATCTGATGGTAAATAATAAATATAGTAAAGTAAATCAGTAACAGTAAATAAAGTAAAACAGTAAATCCATGGCATCTCTCCAATTCGCCTATTTTAGGAGATTAGCCCAAAAACTTCTTTCGCTAAGGAATTATCTAGGCTATTTCCTCACTTAAGGAAAATTGTCACCGATGTTAATCTGATATTATCAGTACAAGATTTCTACTTATAAGATGAGGCGAAGTTCTTTTTCTCTAATTTTAGATTTTACTAAATTAAAACGAAACATGTTTTTCAACTGAAAGTAAGGAGTAACGTTAAAGCTTAATACGGAATGAATCATTCCGTTTATGAAGGGTGTGTTCCCTCCTCAATACCTTGCTCTTTACGCTAAACCTTTTTTAGATTTTTAAAAAGCTTCTTATTCCAATCAAACGACCCTTGTGTTTCAGGAGTCGTTCTTAAAGAGCTGCAATAAAAAATCAAACTTAAGCGTAAAGAGCGAGGGATTGAGGAGTTGGTAGGCCATTCATACATGGAACAGTTTCTGTTCATTTTAAGTCTTAATGTTGCTTCTAGACTTCAGTTGAAAAAAAAACTTTTTTATTTGAATTTCTGAGTGTTTTCTAAATCATGCTGGGAAATCCATCTCACCCCTCCGTGAGAAATTTCATCCGAAAAGTTCTTCTAGCGGAAAATATTCATTTTTAACGTTGCTTTAAACTCTCAGTTGAAAAAAAATCTGTCTTTTTTAATTTAATTTCCCAGCGTTTTTCAAATCATGCCGAAAAATCCTTCTCATCAACCGTGAAGAAATTTCACTCGAAACATTCCTCTCACAAAAAATTCCACCATGAAGCTTTTTCCGGGGTAAATTATAAAAAATCCCAGTAACTTCCCCAGTATAAAACTTCTTCTGCAAAATTTCCCCCGAAGACTTTCCTTTCAATTGACAATTCTACCCTTCGATAATCCCCCCTCCCAGAAAATTACCTCCCAATACCAAACGTTATGTTTGAACAACGGGGAAATTGCATAGTTTACAGCCCTTACCCAAGGAGCTGTGGGGGTCATATCTTCCCCAGAGACACACTTATTGGACCTTTAAACTATGCTGAACTATCTCAAAATTTCCATCAAATGTCTTTGGGGAACAAACGGGTGTAGGAGGGGGAGCTAGATGAATTGATTCTTAAATTCCACATTGGGAAGATAGGACGATGAGCTGAGGTCCGTTCTTCAACTTACATTGCTGTATTTGATGGTTCACAGGTACATATTCCAGTGCATCCAGGGCCATAAAGGTGTTCAGCACAAGCTCTTTCTTCACAGTGGACTCCATGCCATCCGTCAGAACAACGACAGCTTCCATCAGTTAATGAACATTTTCCTCCATTTCGACACTGACAGACACCTTCACAATTATTTCCGTACCGACCAATCGGACATTGCTCTTGGCACTAGAAAATTAAAATTAACAAATACAGAGCTCAAGAAATAACTCCCTCAGGCTCTCTTACATTTATTAACATTTATTATCAGAAAACGAGATTGAATAATAAACAAAAGAAAACACACAACTAATCAAATACCCAGAAAATCATGTTTTTTCTTTCACCAGAGAGCAGAGCCCGAAGGCTGGGAAAATACCAACACCGAACATAGAGAATCCTCGAAGATCAAATACATAATCAACAAAATAATGAAAAGCAAGGAAAGAAAGAAAAAGCTAAGTGCAGGGGGAAAAGAAAATGAATGATAAGAACAGAAGAAAACGAAGCAACAGATAGCAAAATAATTGAAGAACATTCAATGGGAGAAAATAATAAAAATAATAGCCAACAGCTTAATAGGATTAATTCGGACCAAATTAAACTCGATGTAATTCTCTTTACCCTTATATCTAATTAAATGAAAGACTAGACTTCCAAATGAAAGTAAAGAGCGACAATGAAGCTTAAAATCAACAAATATTATTCTGGATTTTAAGAGGATATCTCCTTTTTGCTCACCACTTCCCAAATAAAAAAATATACATACTAAAATTTTACTAGTGCTTTCTAGAAAATATTTCTCGATGCAAGAATTGTTGCCAGTTGCTATTTGCAGGTATTTTACTTTACCTTTTCATAATATCTGACATTTTTCACATGATTCACTCTCATAACATTGACTCTTCATAACATTTACTCTCATAACATTGACTTAAATAATATATGAACTATAAGTTTCAACACTACAATTAAATGCCCATTGACAAGGCCCTCAATTCTTGAGGAATTGAGAAGAATACTTTCTAATCATTGTCCTTGTAAGCATTCGTTCATGGAGTACCGTGGAAATAAATGGAACTTAAGCATGAACATCCAAAATGTTGAGAAGGAGGAGACAGGGAGCTTCCTCAAGTAAAGAATCATTTCTGTTCCTTTTGAGTCTATATAATGATATTTACTTTAATGAAAAATAATATTTTGTTGAATTATTTCGTACCACAAAAGAAGTCCAAAAAAGCTATTGCGTGAAAATTCTGAGATAGTCAATTGCCTTAGAATTATCAAAAAACTATACGCATATCAAGCCTCGAGTTTCAGAGACAGTAATGCCGTAGGGTAGCGCATTCGTTTTTAAAAGATGCAGGTAATCCTACAAAATAAGGCTTAATATAGACATTCATTTTAGCCAAAAAAGACTGCTCCCAGCAAAGCGGCATTTTCAGCCGATTTGCTCCAATTACTTAACAGACAAAAGTAAACATTCCCCTTTTACAAAAGAACTAAAGAAATCATGATGAAAAATGCCTTGAAGAAAAAATCTCTTAAAAAACGACTTGAAAAAAAAATGTCTTAAAAACGACTTGAAATGTATTGGAACGTCTTGAAAAACGTCTTGAGGAAAAATGTCCTAAAAAATACGTCTTGAAATGTTTTGGAACGTTTTAAAAAATGCCTTGACGAAAAATGTCTTAAAAAACGTCTTCAAGTGTCTTGAAAAATATCTTGAAGAAAAAATATCTTAAAAAGCGTCATGAAATGTCTTGAAACTTCTTGAAGAAAAATGTCTTAAAAAACGTCTTGAAGAATTTTTTTTTAAAACGTCTTGAAATGTCTTGATACGTTTTGAAATGTCTTGAAACGTCTTGAAGAAAAATGTCTTAAAAGAACTACCCTGCTTGACAAGTGGACTCTAACAAACCCTATTACATAACACTACACACTCTATTATGTAACACTCGAAGAAATCCTGGGAGGAAATCCTGGGGTCCAGAAGCCCCTGACAGTGTTTTAAAGGAAATCCTTGGGGTAAAGAAGGCCTGGCCTCGTAGATATTTTTAAGAACATTCTTAGGTGTTTTAAGCACTCGAAGACAACCATGCCGTAATATGCACCTGCATCTCTTAGAAAATCAATAACACCTGCGTCTTGAGGGGGTCGCTGTTCAACTTAAATCAGTAAAGGAAGAAAGGAATAGTGGCTATGGGCGCCGTAGAATTTGTTGATAGGATACTACTGGCGGAATTATGCAGGGGCTATTTTCCACGTGTTTTGATTTCCGGGAAATAATTTCCACGGAACGGGGTACCTCTGGAGTGATCGAGAAACCGATTAGAGATTAAAGTCTTATTCAAATGAAAGGATACTAAGGAGAAATTTTCGGGTTGAATCTCAGGGAAGATGGAACTTTCTGGAGGGAATTTGACGGGGGAAGGTTTAATTTATGTTGGATGAAATTTCACCGAAGGAGATTTCTGTGAGTGGAAGGGTTGCCATGTCCATGCAAGAAGGGTGTCCCCTCCTTATCTTGCTCTTTACGCTAAAGTTCGACTGTTTGTCCCAATTCAAAGAGTTCCTTCTCAAGTTTCTATGACGATCTCTTCCATACGAAGTGGCAAGAGAGAATTTATGTTGGATGAAATTTCACCGAAGGAGATTTCTGTGAGTGGAAGGGTGGCCATGTTCATGCAAGAAGGGTGTCCCCTCCTTATCTTGCTCTTTACGCTAAAGTTCGACTGTTTGTATCAATTCAAAGAGTTCCTTCTCAAGTTTCTATGACGATCTCTTCCATACGAAGTGGCAAGAGAGAATTTTCTTTTTAAATACAACAAATGGAGATACTTTGCTCATAATTAAGTCGGCGTCAATGCATGGACTATAATATGGAAAATTAATTATCGACGATTAAAATATTAAGTCACCAGTATATATAATGCTCGGATTACAGTTCGATTTATGGCTTAACTAGTCAAGTTTCCTTCATCAGTCCATTGATTTCTCCATTAAGAATCTCCCAAACAAAACCAGAATTTATAATTTACGAAATTTCGATAAAATGATACAGCCAGAAACGCAATAACCAAACCCAGTTAAAAAAATATTATTTAAATCCAACTTCGAGTAACTACCCTCTTTTCTAGCGCTGATAAATCAAAAACAACTTTTTGGATGTGCGTTTTATTTATTACTTTTAAAACGTGTATTATCTTACAAGATAAGATCTCAACAAGACAGTGATGAAAAAAAGTGACCAAAAGTAGTGACTGATATACTCCACGAGTATTTCCGTCGTATGTATATACAATATCAGCTGGTATTTTCCCATGGCCCATAACAAACCCTTTCTAAGAGATTATTCAATTCACTGCGCTTGTTGAAGGAACTTAAGATTTTCCAATATTATCACAACCGTGAGAAATCCTTGTGATCGAGCTAATATCCAAGAAACGAATGAAGCGTTAAAATTACAATGTCTTATTTTCATTTTACGATACTCTTACCGGGGTCTTAAATGTTCCATAGACGTTATTTTTATTTCCCCAGTGCTTCTAAGCTCAATAATGCAGAAATATGGAGTCAAAACAAGTGACAATAGTAAAAAAGGGCTTAATTAAAGGATTTGCAGATTTGGTGTTTAGTTTACATTTTATCAAGGACAAATGGAGTAAACTACACGATTATACGAACGTACTCATTATCCGATTAGTAGACAGGTTACAAATTTACTAAAGACTTGGTAGAGAAACAAATTCAAAAAAAACTACAAATTTCATTTCAAGAAGTCAAGTTTGTAAGAATATCATGAAGATTCAAAATCCAAGAAGGCTACAAGTACCTTTCTCGTGACGCCTATTCGTTGTGGGGCAGAACATAAGGACCGTTCACCGCTTGAAGGAAATTTGATTACTTAAACGTCAAACGTCTATTAACGTTGCAAACCATTTTAAAATTCATCCATGATTTTAATAGCGCAAAAAAGTATTAAAACAGATAAGAAATGTTCCTCACTTATCCACAGACTAAACGTCACACAACGTCGGGTCAGAAAACGACTTAGCTGATATATGTGCCAGTAATTAACGTTATAGATAAGGCCTCAAATGAGCTGAATATTCTTAAAACGAGTGAAAAAATTGGATCACAATAGATATACAATATATTTTCGGGGGGGGGGGGGTTGGTTGGTTGTTACAAAAACGCTTTAAAATCGCATCAAATATTTATTTATATCATTTTTGTTACGTTTTGACGAGTCGGACAAAGATTTTTAAGGGTTGGGAGTTTACTAACCCCCTCCCCTTAGATATGGCCTTGCACCCCGAACAAGGGCGTAGATTTAGGTAGTATAACTGTATATTTTTGTTTCTCCCTAGGGTCTTAATTTTTGAAAAATTCTAGGACATGAATTACAATCATGTTTTAGAAGAAATAGCGGCGATGATGTACTTACTATAAAGATTTAAATTTTTGATTGTATATCTATATTATGGATCACAAATATATTGGATCACAAAGCCATCACAACACTCTGCAACTATACTAAACTTCAAAAAAGGCTTTTAATAACACCTTATTAATCATAGGTATTAGTATTAATACCTAGAAGTATTAATCATAGGCAGCGAAAAAGTACTGCACAAGCAAAGAACAAATGGGTAAAAAAGATGCTTCGGATTGAACTTGGGCTGCCAGAACATTATATAAAATTTTTAATGTTTTGAAGGCGTAACATGCATTCGTTTTTCTTGAAAATAAGAAGTCAGACATTCACGAGAGAAACTAATTCCATCAACTAAAATTTCGTTTGAGAAGCTTGAGGGTATGTCAAAAACGCAATTTTTTGTAAATAATACTTTTCAAAGCATGAGTTACCTATTGGATGAATGAATGAGAATCTTCATTACCCATCAAACCGGTTTTCACGTCTTCATATTTCAAGTTGACTTTTCATGTACAAATAAAAAAGAAATCTTAAGCACTTTTTGAGTCTTACCGTAACCAAAAGAGCTACTTGAAAGTTGAAAGCACAAAAAAACCATCACTTCGTTTGAAATAACAGATTTTCTCTTAAGCTTTTGCGGTGTTGAACGCAACCTTTTTTACAATTGAACTACATCAAGTCATAGGTGGCAGAAGACACCTCCGAAAAATGGCTCCAATGTGGAACTTATTTTCTCTTTCTCCAGGGCCAGGTTTGAATGGATAGCGTCGAAGCAATAACTCCATATTTTTGCTTGAAAAACACCCTGAATTCACCGTTCACAAAACAAGAACACTTTTCTAGCACATCTGTTGACCAGAGACACGAGCAACGGAATAAAGTACTGAAAGTCTAGAAAATGGAAGTATGGAAGTACCTTTGACAAACAGGATCTTGGACGATTTTTAGGTACTAGACCAGAAGTTGCGAATTTAATAGAAGAGTTTGAGCTAGAAGATTTCGGAACAAAAAGAAGTCCGACCACGCATAATGAACAAGACGACAATCCTCAGAAGTAATTAGTAGTAGACATGAAACAGCTTCCCGATACCGTCGAAAAACACACACAAGACGAGTCCCACAAGTTGCTTGTGTTAGATAGTCGAAGAAATGTTGGGACGAAAGTACTTGCTTATCCCTATATTGAAAAGGGTACCTGCAGCACAAGGAATTTGTGATGACCCACCTTGTCTTGTGAATGCAACCATAAAGAGCAAAATAAATGCCTCCAGGAACAACTCTCCTTTCTACTTTCTACATTACTAGCCAGTTCAGATCTGCTGACTTAAGGGGATTTGATACCTTAAAGGACCACCTCATCTCGTCTATTATAAGTTGTTTTTTTTCAGTTTGTGCAGCCAAACTATTTATAATTGATCCGGTGGTTTTTCCATAGCTTGAAGAGCTAGGATAAGAAAAAAGTTGAAAGCTGACACTTGTTTCTCCAGATAGCTTAGAAAAAATTAGATATTCAAATTTAATGAAACGCAAATCCCTATTAGAAAGTGTGAATTTTTTTTCGATTGTATGGAGCAGAATTACTTTTTAAAGTTCAGGAAAGGGTGGTTCCTAAATTATTTTGGCATAATTACTTTTGAAGTTCTCCATGGTTCTGAGAAAGATTCTCTTATGGATTATTTGCCTTAGAGACAATCAGCCGACGCACAGACTCACAAACATTTTTAACGTATCGAAATTTCTTTTCGTCTGAAAATCGGGTATTTCCTTTTGTGTTTTCAAGCGAGAGTGAACTTCCCTGAATCTTTGTTCAGGGTTGGGGGTTAATTTTTGTTAGGAGGGGAGAGTTCAAACCGAGTACCCCTTTTGACTATGTCTACCCACTGCATATATAAAAATATGTACTATTGTTCCGTTGTACAGTAGCTTGTATTGAAATGCCGCCATCTATTTTAGTTCCGTTTAGTTCACAGTAAAGTTTAGACGGTTCAGTCATCGTACATATGTTGTGCGAAATCCCGTTGAAGCCAAAATTTTGGTGATCACAATGTCGACGTGTTCATTCCGTATATTTAATCGAGTCTGTTCCTGAAATACAAGACTTGATGTCTCTTAGTTGTGAGAGTAAAGCATGAGAGCTAGCATAAAAATAAAGCACGGAATGAACTGGAAAGATGTTTTGCGGGAAGAAAAGAATAAGTAAAAACAATAATACAAAAAAACGCTTTCTTTATATCAGCGCATCAAAAAAAGGCATTCATTCGGTGGGCAAAACCTAGTCCCGACTATCGAATGACAGAAGAATTATTCATCATACGTTGAAGCATTAATACCTTAGGACAGCAGAACAATAGCATACAAAACTTGCACAAGTAACATGAATCTTAATGAACTTTGGTTAGTTGGAACCTGCATTGAAATTCTCAGCTGAATTTGAGATTCTCTTGAAGTATATGTTGTTTTTCGATCTTCCGAGCTTCTGATCTTGAAGACTTTCATTACAACTATTATGGACCGCTCTTTACTTGCAATTTATTAGCATGAACAGTTTGATGAACTTTTGACAATAAATATCATAAATCAGATATTTTAATTAGGAATCAGTGAATAAAACACCTAAAATAACAAATTACATTTATTGGATTCTAATGCGTTTCCAGAAAAATAAATAGAATTTGAGAGCTTAAGAGGCTGAGGGGGTGGCTGGGCAGCACTCCCCTTTTTAAAAGTAGAATTTATCTCACTTCTCTCTGCTTTAAGTTTTACCATCAATCTTTACTTTCATTTGATTCCTTTTGTTCATAAAGCACATGCTCCTCAGTTTTGGATTTTATATAAATATTTGTTAGGCGATCTATCAGTCTTAAGATGGAGAATCAGAACTCTATAGGATTTATTTTCTAAATAACAGATATTTATTGGTTTAACCGGTGTATTTGAAGGTGGCATAAAAGAAGAGCAACCTACCTTGTCTCCCCTATATCCCGGTTTGCACATGCATTCTCCGGTGATATGATGGCATGAACCTCCATTGTAGCAGTCGCATCTCATTGAACACTCTTTTCCCCATAATCCATCTGGACAAGGATTAGCGCAAACATCACCCTTGAAGGAAAGAAACCCTTTCAAAATAGCAGTCCACAGATCCGAAAATAAACCTTCGTTTTATTTTTTTTTTCTTACCACCATTTTGCAATGATTTACAAGACCTTACAAGCAATAAACATTTTCCCTAAATAAAATGGCAGTTTCATAAACACATTAAGGCAGGACGCACTCTCAAGGAATCTTCCTATACCTCCCATGTTAAACATTTGGAGTTTGCCTGACGTTCCTGAATTAGTGATTTCTGCGGTTTTTATGTCAATAAAAATAAAAAAATCTGGTGAATATTTTGATCTAATCAAATCTTAAAGCCAACAATTATTTTTTTAGAATTCCAAAACAATTATGAGACCTATTTCGGGTTTGCATTCTAGATTGCTATACTTGACAGTGTTGTTGTAGGGTATCAAAAAACAAAGCAAACAATTTTCTATTCAACAATCAAAAACTTATTTCTATAATATATACTTCCTGGATGCAGTCCCTTGAAATACTTTACATATTTGTGTTCCGAAGTCAAAAACTCCCCTCAAAAGACTAGATCCAGCTGTAATCAGAGCGTGGGAGAATGCATAAATCAAACAGTTCGTGGTAACGAACTGTAATAAGGAGCGACCCGGCTCAATAGTAACCTAAACTCTAAAAAATGGAATTTTGATACCAATAGTTACATCAAAAGAATCTCATTTTAATGCTGATTTTAAATATATAAGTTTCATCAAGATTAGTCTTACTCATCAAAAGTTACGAGCCTGAGAAAATTTGCCTCATTTTAGAAAATAAGGGAAAAACCCCCTAAAAGTCATACAATCTTGACGAAAATAACACCATCCGATTTAGCGTATCAGAGAACCCTATTATAGAAGTGTCAAGCTCCTATCTATAAAAATTTGTAATTTTGCATTTTTTGCCATAAGGCATCACGGATGCGTGTTTATTTGTTTTTTGTTTTTTTTTCAGGGGTGATCGTATCGACTCAGTGGTCCTAGAATGTTGCGAGAGGGCTCATTCTAACAGAAATTAAAAGTTCTAGTGCACTTTTTAAGTGACCAAAAAATTGGAGGACACTTCGGGCTTCTCACACGCTCATTTTTTCCCAAAGTCACCAGAACAAAATTCTGAGATATCCATTTTATCCACCATAGTGAAAAAACCTAATTACTATGTATTTGAGGACGACTTACTCCCCCACATCCCCCATGGGAGGGTCTGCAAGTTACAAACTTTGACCTGTGTTTACATATAGTAATGGTTATTGGGAAGTGTAGAGACGTTTTCAGGGAGATTTTTTGGTTTGGGGGGGGGAAAGTTGGGGGGGTTACATGGGAGGATCTTTCCATGGATGAATTTATCATGGGGGAAGATAATTTCAATGAAGAGGACGCGGGATTTCCTAGCATTATTAAAAAAAAAACAATGAAAAAATAAATATGAAGTTTTTTCAACTGAAAATAAAGAGCAGCATTAAAACTTAAAACGAACAGAAATTATTACGCATATGAGGGGTTTACCACCTCGTAATATCTCGCTCTTTACGCTAAAGCATTTTTCGTAATTTCAACTATTTATTCTATGGCCTTTGTGATTCAGGGGTCATTTTTAAGGAATTGGGACAAAATTTAAGCTTTAGTGTAAAAAGCAAGGTATTGACGAGGGGGTGAACCCCCCCGTATACGCAATAGAAACATACGAATATAGAACTTCGTTACGTAAGTTAATTCGTAAGTTACGTATATTTTTTACTAATGAAAACGTTCATACAAAATTAAAAGTTCTAATTGCCTTTTTAAGTAATCAAACAATTGGAGGGCAACTAGGCCTCCTCCCTCGCTCCTTTTCTTCTCAAAATCTTCCGACTAAAAGTATGAGAGAGCCATTTAGCCCAAAAAAAATTAATGTGCAAATTTCATTTTAATTATTTATGTGCAGAGAGCCAAGATAAAACATGCATTAATTCAAAAACGTCCAGAAATTAAATAAAAAAAACAAGGTTTGTTGACTGAAGGTAAGGAGCGACATTAAAACTTAAAACGAACTGAAATTACTCCTTTTATGAAAGGGGCTTTTCCTCCTCAACGCCACGCTCTTTAAGCTAAAGTTTTTTACTGTTTTGAAAAGTAGAGTAAAGAGAAAGAGTCAAACTTTAGCGTAAAGAGCAGTACGTTAAGGAGGAAAAGCCTCTTTCATATACGGAGTAATTTCTGTTCGTTTTAAGTTTTAATGTCGCTCCTTACTTTCAGTTAAAAAAGAACTTGTTTTTTTATTTAATTACACCAAGGGACTAACCACTCAGATTGTTCGGGAGCGATTCAGTCAAGTATTAGTTAGTTGTAACCTGTTTAAACAGAGTCTAGAGAATAAGTAACGTGCAGACATCAAACTGCCGGTTAATAAACACATATAAAACATTATACGGTATAAATAATTACAAGAAGAATTGCTAAAGATAACCTGTACCTAATGGTAATTTTGAGTCAGAAACCCCTTAAGTTTAACCTTCTTATGTTTGTTTAGTTGAAGCGAAGACGAAAACCAATACCTTTGTATTTGACCGAGTTGCCGCCTAAGAAAAAGAATTGACTAGGGAGTTAAATGCTTGGACTTTGGCTAGGCCTTAAATAGAACGAATCCAGCAGAATAATTAATTTCGTTGGGCTATGACAGAGAAAATTCTTGATTCTAGATTGATTACATATCTACTTTTTGGTCTAGTTGTGCCTAACTGAATGAATGTCCTATTATCCCCTGCTGGCCAAGCTTACATTTCCTTTTACGTCAACACCTACAGTCTTTCCCTCTTCTTCAGGCTTGCATAAAATAGTTTTTACGTACCAGTAATATGCTAGTGTTTTCTATGCGTTATCTTTTTTTTAATCAATCAATCAATTAATTAATTTATTCAAAAAAAACACAGAAAAAATTACAAAACTTTAGACCTCCACAAAGGCTCTTTGGCCAGTAAGACTAAACATAACATCAAATAATAGCACTAAAATCAAACAGAAGGACAAGAAGAAAAACGAAAAACGAAAAATATTAAACATCATAAACAACCATGCCAGTCAAAACAAATGAATTAAACACATTGGAAAGGAAAGATAGAGGGGGAAGTGGGGAAACAAGTGAGGAGAGAATTAACTGTCTAGGCACAAGAGGTGGTTGGTTGGCTCTTTTTTAAATTGTCCATAAGAATGAAATAGCCAAATTTTAACTGGTAGGGAATTCTATAAGGAGGCACAACATAAAACTGGCTTGAAATCTGATCTTATGATTTTGTTTTTATGAATGAAAATATCCATGTAACTTTTCTGAGAGAGAAAAAAAAACACAAGATTCATTTCGAAGTTCAGAATTTAAAAAATATAGTTGAAGGAATTAGGGAGGAGTCCATGAAAATACTTGAAACTTAAAAATGAAACAAGAGGAGAGAAAGATGTGGATCGACCCAGAGGCGCCATTGGGGGGGGGGGGGTCAGGGCTGGGCAAATGCCCGCCCCAGATTTTCCAGGGGGCCCAAGCTTCCACCACAAAGGGCCCTTTGCCGGCCATAATAATCCATTATGTCCAACATAATCCATTCTGTCCAATTGATTTGAAATTACTGCACACCTATTAACCAAAGAGCGTAATTACTTGACGACCCTTGGGGTAATTACGCTATTTGCTATTAATTATTGTAAACTTTGAAAGTAGGTAAGATACATAATAAAATTCTCGAGTTCTGTCAAATGCCCATTTCCTAGATGATTACGCGACACGAAGTCAGTCGGGGGGCCCAAGATGGAGTTTATGCCCACCCCAAGATTTGGTCCAAATGGCGCCTCTGGATCGACCATCCAATAAATTCATGCTCAGCTGGTCTGTCACCTCAGACACTAATTTAATTGCTCTGTTATATATTTTGAAAACAAGAAAGGTAAAAGAAGAGGATGTCAATAGCCATGCTGCTGAATAGTAACATATAAGGTTGAATGAGGGAGTGAAAGAGGATTCTTATTATTGAACCAGGAAAACAATGACGAAGCTTCCGAGAAATTCCTAGGTTTCTGGAAAGCTTAAATTTCCCGAGAGCACAGGGATGTTTGAAAGAAAGACTTTTGCCCATAAAATACCCAGGAATCGAACATGTCTATCAGGGGGACTTGGTATGTCACCATGAGTGGTAGAAATAGTTTGAACCAAAGAGCAAGAAGTAGCTGATGTGGAAAAAATAAGTAGACTAGATTTAGCTAGACTTAAGGCAAGGCGATTTGCATCGAACCGAACAAAGGTTCTTTCTATAACAGAATACACTTTTTTGATAAGAGAAGAATCATTAATTTCTGAACACCCAAGAGTACTATCATCTGCAAATGCAAATAGCACTAGGTCTTGAGTGAGGTGCGCCTAGTGCGCCTCACTAGGTGAGGTGCATTTCTTCCGTTTTAATTTACTTACTTAAATTCATTTATTCACCCTTTTCATATTCCCGGTCCTCTTTGGTAATAGAATGTATTATTACTATCTATCCTCCTCATTTGGTCAACAGTAAGTAAACCCCATCACTGATGTCTTTGGTAAAAGTGATACCTACTAAGTGCATGTTTTACAAATGATGTGTCAAAGCCTGTATATAAGGATGTTTGAACTTGTTGATGACAAATTTAACGGTTACTTAGGTTGCTGATTACAGATCTGAGGTTAATAAAGCCGTATAGTGGTCCAGTCGCAATAAGTCTCCGTAGTGCACGGGGTAACCGTGAAAACTAAACACAGTCACCTCAACATATACAGCCGTCTTCTGAATAGTCATCTGTTTTTTGCCTCAGTTATGTTAAAGGTTATATAAAGAGCAAAATTTAAATCTGAAACGATCAGGAACATTAATTTAATCAGCCAATTTATTTAATTTGTTTAATTTATTCAATTTATTTTATTTCATCAAACGGACAGAAATTACCATGATCGAATAGACAAAACCAAGAATATAAGAAATTCAAACGAATGATAGAGTCAAATATAAACCAAACAGAAATTACAAAATGTAACAGTTAGGCTAGCTTCCCCTCCAATACCCATACAGATTAAAATGTTGTGACCGAACTCCCACTTCGCTTTTCAAAGGTTCCACTTCCTGATCAATTTTTAATGTTTTGAATAACATGGAATCAAAACAAGAAGTGTTGACAAAAATATAGTGTTACTTTGAGATACCAAAACAAATTTATTGTGATAAACAAATCTCCTTTGAAAATTCATTGTTATTATCTTTTTAGTTTTTGACTTTTTATATAAAGAAAAAACTGCTCGAAAGATGTGTCGTTTAAAATGAAGTACAAAAGACGCTTTAAGATTTAGGGGTCCTTAAGGGAGTGAGAGTATAAATCTAAGTAGCGGTAATTGATGTTTGTTTTAAGTTCATCTTTATTACTAATTAAATAAAAACACAAGTTTTTTTAACTGAAAGTAAGGAGCGCTATTAAAACTTAAAACGAACAGAAATTACTTCGTATATTGAAGGGCTGCTCCCTCCTCAACGCCCAGCTCTTTACGCTAAAGTTTGACTCTTTCTCTCAACCCTAATTTTTAAAACAGTAAAAAACTTTAGCGTAAAGAGCGGGGCGTTGAGGAAGGAGCAGCCCCTTTCATAATTTCAGTTCGTTTTAAGTTTTAATGTCGCTCCTTACTTTCAGTTAAAAAAAATTGTTTTTTATTTAATTTCTCAATGTTTTTGAATTAATGCATATTTTGATTTGGGCTCTTTGCATGTGAGTAATTAAAACGAAATTTGCATATTTTTTTTTTTTTTTTTTTTTGGCTAAATGACTTTCTCATAGTTTTGATCGAATGATTTTGAAAAAAAATGAGCGGGTGAGGAGGCCTAGTTGCCCTCCAATTTTTTGGTTACTTAAAAAGGCAACTAGAACTTTTGATCTTTTACGAACGTTTTTATTAGAAAAAGATATACGTAACTTACGAATTAGCTTACGTAACGAACTTCTGTACTCGCATGTTTTTATTACGTATATGAGGGGGTTCACCCCCTCGTCAGTACCTCCCTCTTTACACTAAAGCTTAAACTTTGTCCCAATTCCTTAAGAATGACCCCTGAATCACAAAGGCCGTAGAATAAATAGTTGAAATTACTAAAGATTCTTTAGCGTAAAGAGGAGGAGGAGGAGAACCCCTCATATGCGTAATAATTTCTATTCGTTTTATGTTTTAATGCTGCTCCTTACTTCCAGTTGAAAAGACTTTTCCATATTTATTTTTTCATTGTTTTTTTTTTTTTAAATAATGCTAGAAAATCCTGCGCTCCCTTCATGGAAATTTTCTTCCTCCATGACAAATTCCTCCATGGAAAGTTCCCCCAACATATCACCCTCTTCTCAACCCCTCCCCCAACCAAAAAATCCCCCTGAAAACGTATGTAAACTTCCAAATAACTATTAATATATCTAAGCACTGGTCAAAGTTTATCCAGTGTAACTTGTAGCCCTTCCCACGGGGACTGTGGGGGAGTAAGTCGTCCCCAAAAACATAGTTATAAGGTTTTTCGACTATGCTGAATAAAATGGCTGTCTCAGAATTTTGATCCGGTGACTTTGGGAAAATAATTAGCGTGGGAGGGGGCCTAGGTGCCCTCCAATTCTTTTGGTCACTTAAAAAGGGCACTAGAACTTTTCATTTCCGTTAGAATGAGCCCTCTCGCAATATTCTATGACCACTGGGACGATAAGATAACCCTTGAAAAAAACAAAAACAAAAAACGAACAAACAAATAAACACGCATTCGTGATCTGACTTCTGGCAAAAAATACAAAATTCCACATTTTTGTAGATAGGAGCTTGAAACTTCTACAATAGGGTTCTCTGATGCGCTGAATCTGACGGTGTGATTTTCGTTAAGATTCTATGACTTCTAGGGGATGTTTCCCTCTATTTTCTAAATTAAGGCAAATTTTCTTAGGCTTGTGACTTTTGATGGGTAAGACTAAACTTGATGAAACTTAAATATTTAAAATCAGCATTAAAATGATATCCTTTAGAGGTATATATTGGTATCAACTGTTTTTTAGAGTTTCGGTTACTACTAAGCCGGGTCATTCCTTACTACAGTTCGTTAACACGAACTGTTTGATTCGTTACCACGAACTGTTTGATTCCAATTTTTTGTTCGTCTTGCATTTCATATATTCAGTCATAGTGTTTGTTGCTCGTTTTAAGTTTGAGTTATTACATTCCTATTTCGATTTGTTTCAAATTCAATAATGCTCTTTCTTTAAAAGAAACTTTCTTAGCTTTTTTTTTAGTTTACTTGTGATTTAATGTCTAGTTTACATATTATACTATATTATAGGATGCAAAAATACTCGTTTTTCGCTCATTAATTTTTTCCACATTTTCTTTTGTTTAAAAAACATAAGTACTGTGTTCTGTCGAAAATTCTTATCTTTCCTATTTGTTGATTCATACAAACGGGTTAAACTCTGGGTATTTCTCAAATTTATTTTTACCGTTCAGCTGAACAATGTCACTTAACGCTACATTGGAAGCTCTTCATCCATTCTTAAAGCAAGGGAATATTTAAATAAGATTCACGTAAAACATGAAAGAGGGATTCCCTTTAAAGAGAAGAAAATTAAAACTTAGCTATAAGAGCTTAATAAAGAAAGGCTTGAATGAAATGTTTCCAGACAAAAGAAAAGGACACGGCAAACAGAAGATGGAGCCCGCAATGCAGATGTAAGAAAAAACATTCCCACGATGAATATCCACTTAAGAAATTAGTCCAATTCTAAAATGAGCAGTTGCGCTTCTGTGTCAAAAGAAGTAATTAGATACATAATATAAGAAGAAAATATATTAACTGAAGGACCATAAACTGAACATTTTAAGTCATTCGGTTTATATAACTGTCGTAACCAGAAATTAATTTTTGGCAAGGGAAAGGGTAGTACCAACAAATGTTGTCGGAGGGCGCACCCTAGAAAGTCAAGACCATTGCTTTTACGCAAGGAATCCGAATTTTTCTAAACAATAACTATTTTTGAATACTTTTAATTATTTCTATGTGTGATCATACTTAAATTGATGATTTTCATTTTCAATCTCTGTGGTGCTTTTCAATTCTTCTCTGTGCTTTATTTTCAGTTTGTTGATATAGAAATGTTGGTTAACTAGGACTTACTTCTGGAAATTTTATTCTTGTAACCGAGAGATTTCTTTGAATAAACTAGAATAAAAGAATCAGTGGGGATAACAGCGAATCGGTTTCTTCCTCCTATATAATTGACTTGTCACCAGGTGCCAAAAAAGTTGATAATTCAT
>NW_027065613.1:0-21325 GCF_032884065.1 Artemia franciscana | reverse complement strand
CTCTTTTCCTATTTCAAAAGTTTTAGTTTTCGAGGATAATAGCTACGTATGTTGAAAAAATGAAGATATTAGACTATTTTATGATTGCACATGGTAAAGAATGTGATTAAAGGCTCTTTTCCTATTTCAAAAGTTTTAGTTTTTGAGGGTAATAGCTACGTATGTTGAAAAAATGAAGATATTAGACTATTTTATGATTGTAAATGGTAAAGAATGTGATTAAAGGCTCTTTTCCTATTTCAAAAGTTTTAGTTTTCGGGGGTAATAGCTACGTATGTTGAAAAAATTAAGATATTAGAATATTTTATGATTGCAAATGGTAAAGAATGTGATTAAAGGCTCTTTTCCTATTTTAAAAGTTTTAGTTTTCGAGGGTAATAGCTTTGTCTGTGGAAAAAATGAAGATATTAGACAATTTTAGGATTGCACATGGTAAAGAATGTGATTAAAGCTCTTTTCCTATTTCAAAAGTTTTAGTTTTCGAGGGTAATAGCTACGTATGTTGAAAAAAGAAGATATTAGACTATTTTATGATTGCAAATGGTAAAGAATTTGATTAAAGGGTCTTTTCCTATTTTAAAAGTTTTAGTTTTCGAGGTTAATAGCTAAGTATGTTGAATAAATGAAAATATTAGACTATTTTATGATTGCACATGGTAAAGAATGTTATTAAAGGCTCTTTTCCTATTTCAAAAGTTTTAGTTTTCGAGGGTAATAGCTACGTATGTTGAAAAAATGAAGATATTAGATTATTTTATGATTGCAAATGGTAAAGAATGTGATTAAAGGCTCTTTTCCTATTTAAAAGTTTTAGTTTTCGGGGGTAATAGCTACGTATGTTGAAAAAATGAAGATATTAGACTATTTTATGATTGCAAATGGTAAAGAATGTGATTAAAGGCTCTTTTCCTATTTCAATAGTTTTAGTTTTCGAGGGTAATAGCTACGTATGTTGAAAAAATGAAGATATTAGACTATTTTATGATTGCAAATGGTAAAGAATGTGATTAAAGGCTCTTTTCCTATTTCAAAAGTTTTAGTTTTCGAGGGTAATAGCTACGTATGTTGAAAAAATGAATATATTAGACTATTTTATGATTGCAAATGGTAAAGAATGTGATTAAAGGCTCTTTTCCTATTTCAAAAGTTTTAGTTTTTGAGGGTAATAGCTATGTCTGTGGAAAAAATGAAGATATTAGACTATTTTATGATTGCAAATGGTAAAGAATGTGATTAAAGGCTCTTTTCCTATGTCAAAAGTTTTAGGTTTCGAGGGTAATAGCAACGTATGTTGAAAAAATGAAGATATTAGACTATTTTATGATTGCACATGGTAAAGAATGTGATTAAAGGCTCTTTTCCTATTTCAAAAGGTTTAGTTTTCGAGGGTAATGGCTACGTATGTTGAAAAAATGAAGATATTAGACTATTTTATGATTGCAAATGGTAAAGAATGTGATTAAAGGCTCTTTTCCTATTTCAAAAGTTTTAGTTTTCGGGGGTAATAGCTACGTATGTTGAAAAAATTAAGATATTAGAATATTTTATGATTGCAAATGGTAAAGAATGTGATTAAAGGCTCTTTTCCTATTTTAAAAGTTTTAGTTTTCGAGGGTAATAGCTTTGTCTGTGGAAAAAATGAAGATATTAGACAATTTTATGATTGCACATGGTAAAGAATGTGATTAAAGCTCTTTTCCTATTTCAAAAGTTTTAGTTTTCGAGGGTAATAGCTACGTATGTGGAAAAAATGAAGATATTAGACTATTTTATGATTGCAAATGGTAAAGAATGTGATTAAAGGCTCTTTTCTATGTCAAAAGTTTTATTTTTCGATGGTAATAGCTACGTATGTTGAAAAAATGAAGATATTAGACAATTTTATGATTACACATGGTAAAGAATGTGATTAAAGGCTCTTTTCCTATGTCAAAAGTTTTAGTTTTCGAGGGTAATGCAAGGTAAGTTGAAAAAATGAAGGTATTAGACTATTTTATGATTGCACATGGTAAAGAATGTGATTAAAGGCTCTTTTCCTATTACAAAAGTTTTAGTTTTCGAGGGTAATAGCTACGTATGTTGAAAAAATGAAGATATTAGACTATTTTATGATTGCAAATGGTAAAGAATGTGATTAAAGGCTCTTTTCCTATTTCAATAGTTATAGTTTTCGAGGGTAATAGCTACGTTTGTTGAAAAAATGAAGATATTAGACTATTTTATGATTGCAAATGGTAAAGAATGTGATTAAAGGCTCTTTTCCTATTTCAAAAGTTTTAGTTTTTGAGGGTAATAGCTATGTCTGTGGAAAAAATGAAGATATTAGACTATTTTATGATTGCAAATGGTAAAGAATGTGATTAAAGGCTCTTTTCCTATGTCAAAAGTTTTAGTTTTCGTGGGTAATAGCAACGTATGTTGAAAAAATGAAGATATTAGACTATTTTATGATTGTACATGGTAAAGAATGTGATTAAAGGCTCTTTTCCTATTTCAAAAGTTTTAGTTTTCGAGGGTAATAGCTCCGTATGTTGAAAAAATGAAGATATTAGACTATTTTATGATTGCACATGGTAAAGAATGTGATTAAAGGCTCTTTTCCTATTTCAAAAGTTTTAGTTTTCGAGGGTAATAGCTACGTATGTTGAAAAAATGAAGATATTAGACTATTTTATGATTGCAAATGGTAAAGAATGTGATTAAAGGCTCTTTTCCTATTTCAAAAGTTTTAGTTTTTGAGGGTAATAGCTATGTCTATGGAAAAAATGAAGATATTAGACTATTTTATGATTGCAAATGGTAAAGAATGTGATTAAAGGCTCTTTTCCTATGTCAAAAGTTTTAGGTTTCGAGGGTAATAGCAACGTATGTTGAAAAAATGAAGATATTAGACTATTTTATGATTGCACATGGTAAAGAATGTGATTAAAGGCTCTTTTCCTATTTCAAAAGTTTTAGTTTTCGAGGATAATAGCTACGTATGTTGAAAAAATGAAGATATTAGACTATTTTATGATTGCACATGGTAAAGAATGTGATTAAAGGCTCTTTTCCTATTTCAAAAGTTTTAGTTTTCGGGGGTAATAGCTACGTATGTTGAAAAAATTAAGATATTAGAATATTTTATGATTGCAAATGGTAAAGAATGTGATTAAAGGCTCTTTTCCTATTTTAAAAGTTTTAGTTTTCGAGGGTAATAGCTTTGTCTGTGGAAAAAATGAAGATATTAGACAATTTTATGATTGCACATGGTAAAGAATGTGATTAAAGCTCTTTTCCTATTTCAAAAGTTTTAGTTTTCGAGGGTAATAGCTACGTATGTTGAAAAAAGAAGATATTAGACTATTTTATGATTGCAAATGGTAAAGAATGTGATTAAAGGCTCTTTTCCCATTTCAAAAGTTTTAGTTTTCGAGGGTAATAGCTAAGTATGTTGAATAAATGAAAATATTAGACTATTTTATGATTGCACATGGTAAAGAATGTTATTAAAGGCTCTTTTCCTATTTCAAAAGTTTTAGTTTTCGAGGGTAATAGCTATGTATGTTGAAAAAATGAAGATATTAGATTATTTTATGATTGCAAATGGTAAAGAATGTGATTAAAGGCTCTTTTCCTATTTAAAAGTTTTAGTTTTCGGGGGTAATAGCTACGTATGTTGAAAAAATGAAGATATTAGACTATTTTATGATTGCAAATGGTAAAGAATGTGATTAAAGGCTCTTTTCCTATTTCAATAGTTTTAGTTTTCGAGGGTAATAGCTACGTATGTTGAAAAAATGAAGATATTAGACTATTTTATGATTGCAAATGGTAAAGAATGTGATTAAAGGCTCTTTTCCTATTTCAAAAGTTTTAGTTTTCGAGGGTAATAGCTACGTATGTTGAAAAAATGAAGATATTAGACTATTTTATGATTGCAAATGGTAAAGAATGTGATTAAAGGCTCTTTTCCTATTTCAAAAGTTTTAGTTTTTGAGGGTAATAGCTATGTCTGTGGAAAAAAATGAAGATATTAGACTATTTTATGATTGCAAATGGTAAAGAATGTGATTAAAGGCTCTTTTCCTATGTCAAAAGTTTTAGGTTTCGAGGGTAATAGCAACGTATGTTGAAAAAATGAAGATATTAGACTATTTTATGATTGCACATGGTAAAGAATGTGATTAAAGGCTCTTTTCCTATTTCAAAAGGTTTAGTTTTCGAGGGTAATGGCTACGTATGTTGAAAAAATGAAGATATTAGACTATTTTATGATTGCAAATGGTAAAGAATGTGATTAAAGGCTCTTTTCCTATTTCAAAAGTTTTAGTTTTCGGGGGGTAATAGCTACGTATGTTGAAAAAATTAAGATATTAGAATATTTTATGATTGCAAATGGTAAAGAATGTGATTAAAGGCTCTTTTCCTATTTTAAAAGTTTTAGTTTTCGAGGGTAATAGCTTTGTCTGTGGAAAAAATGAAGATATTAGACAATTTTATGATTGCACATGGTAAAGAATGTGATTAAAGCTCTTTTCCTATTTCAAAAGTTTTAGTTTTCGAGGGTAATAGCTACGTATGTTGAAAAAATGAAGATATTAGACTATTTTATGATTGCAAATGGTAAAGAATGTGATTAAAGGCTCTTTTCCTATGTCAAAAGTTTTATTTTTCGATGGTAATAGCTACGTATGTTGAAAACATGAAGATATTAGACAATTTTATGATTACACATGGTAAAGAATGTGATTAAAGGCTCTTTTCCTATGTCAAAAGTTTTAGTTTTCGAGGGTAATGCAAGGTAAGTTGAAAAAATGAAGGTATTAGACTATTTTATGATTGCACATGGTAAAGAATGTGATTAAAGGCTCTTTTCCTATTACAAAAGTTTTAGTTTTCGAGGGTAATAGCTACGCATGTTGAAAAAATGAAGATATTAGACTATTTTATGATTGCAAATGGTAAAGAATGTGATTAAAGGTTCTTTTCCTATTTCAAAAGCTTTATTTTTCGATGGTAATAGCTACGTATGTTGAAAAAATGAAGATATTAGACAATTTTATGATTGCAAATGGTAAAGAATGTGATTAAAGGCTCTTTTCCTATTTTAAAAGTTTTAGTTTTCGAGGGTAATAGCTACGTATGTTGAAAAAATGAAGATATTATGCTATTTTATTGTTGCAAATGGTAAAGAATGTGATTAAAGGCTCTTTTCCTATGTCAAAAGTTTTAGTTTTTGAGTGTAATAGCTACGTATGTTGAAAAAATGAAGATATTAGACTATTTTATGATTGCAAATGGTAAAGAATGTGATTAAAGGCTCTTTTCCTATTTCAAAAGTTTTATTTTTCGAGGGTAATAGCTACGTATGTTGAAAAAATGAAGATTTTAGACTATTTTATGATTGCACATGGTAAAGAATGTGATTAAAGGCTCTTTTCCTATGTTAAAAGTTTTAGTTTTCGAGGGTAATAGCTACGTATGTTGAAATAATGAAGATATTAGACTATTTTATGATTGCACATGGTAAAGAATGTGATTAAAGGCTCTTTTCCTATGTCAAAAGTTTTAGTTTTTGAGGGTAATAGCTACGTATGTTGAAAAAATGAAGATATTAGACTATTTTATGATTACAAATGGTAAAGAATTTGATTAAAGGCTCTTTTCCTATTTCAAAAGTTTTAGTTTTCGAGGGTAATAGCTACGTATGTTGAAAAAATGAAGATATTAGACTATTTTATGATTGCAAATGGTAAAGAATGTGATTAAAGGCTCTTTTCCTATTTCAAAATTTTAGTTTTCGAGGGTAAGAGCTTTGTCTGTGGAAAAAATGAAGATATTAGACAATTTTATGATTGCTCATGGTAAAGAATGTGATTAAAGGCTCTTTTCCCATTTCAAAAGTTTTAGTTTTCGAGGGTAATAGCTACGTATGTTGAAAAAAATGAAGATATTAGACTATTTTATGATTGCAAATGGTAAAGAATGTGATTAAAGGCTCTTTTCCTATTTCAAAAGTTTTATTTTTCGATGGTAATAGCTACGTATGTTGAAAAAATGAAGATATTAGACAATTTTATGATTGCAAATAGTGAAGAATGTGATTAAAGGCTCTTTTCCTATTTTAAAAGTTTTAGTTTTCGAGGATAATAGCTACGTATGTTGAATAAATGAAAATATTAGACTATTTTATGATTGCAAATGGTAAAGAATGTGATTAAAGGCTCTTTTCCTATTTCAAAAGTTTTAGTTTTCGAGGGTAATAGCTACGTATGTTGAAAAAATGAAGATATTAGACTATTTTATGATTGCAAATGGTAAAGAATGTGATTAAAGGCTCTTTTCCTATGTCAAAAGTTTTAGTTTTTGAGGGTAATAGCTACGTATGTTGAAAAAATGAAGATATTAGACTATTTTATGATTACAAATGGTAAAGAATGTGATTAAAGGCTCTTTTCCTATTTCAAAAGTTTTAGTTGTCGAGGGTAATAGCTACGTATGTTGAAAAAATGAAGATATTAGACTATTTTATGATTGCAAATGGTAAAGAATGTGATTAAAGGCTCTTTTCCTATTTAAAAATTTTAGTTTTCGAGGGTAAGAGCTTTGTCTGTGGAAAAAATGAAGATATTAGACAATTTTATGATTGCTCATGGTAAAGAATGTGATTAAAGGCTCTTTTCCCATTTCAAAAGTTTTAGTTTTCGAGGGTAATAGCTACGTATGTTAAAAAAATGAAGATATTAGACTATTTTATGATTGCAAATGGTAAAGAATGTGATTAAAGGCTCTTTTCCTATTTCAAAAGTTTTATTTTTCGATGGTAATAGCTACGTATGTTGAAAAAATGAAGATATTAGACAATTTTATGATTGCAAATAGTGAAGAATGTGATTAAAGGCTCTTTTCCTATTTTAAAAGTTTTAGTTTTCGAGGATAATAGCTACGTATGTTGAATAAATGAAAATATTAGACGATTTTATGATTGCACATGGTAAAGAATGTGATTAAAGGCTTTTTTCCTATTTCAATAGTTTTAGTTTTCGAGGATAATAGCTACGTATGTAGAAAAAATGAAGATATTAGACTATTTTATGATTGCAAATGGTAAAGAATGTGATTAAAGGCTCTTTTCCTATTTCAAAAGTTTTAGTTTTTGAGGGTAATAGCTATATTTGTGGAAAAAATGAAGATATTAGACTATTTTATGATTGCAAATGGTAAAGAATGTGATTAAAGGCTCTTTTCCTGTGTCAAAAGTTTTAGTTTTCGAGGGTAATAGCAACGTATGTTGCAACGTATGTATGAAGATATTAGACTATTTTATAATTGTACATGGTAAAGAATGTGATTAAAGGCTCTTTTCCTATTTCAAAAGTTTTAGTTTTCGAGGGTAATAGCTCCGTATGTTGAAAAAAATGAAGATATTAGACTATTTTATGATTGCACATGGTAAAGAATGTGATTAAAGGCTCTTTTCCTATTTCAAAAGTTTTAGTTTTCGAGGGTAATAGCTACGTATGTTGAAAAAATGAAGATATTAGACTATTTTATGATTGCAAATGGTAAAGAATGTGATTAAAGGCTCTTTTCCTATTTTAAAAGTTTTAGTTTTCGAGGGTAATAGCTTTGTCTGTGGAAAAAATGAAGATATTAGACAATTTTATGATTGCACATGGTAAAGAATGTGATTAAAGGCTCTTTTCCTATTTCAAAAGTTTTAGTTTTCGAGGGTAATAGCTACGTATGTTGAAAAAATGAAGATATTAGACTATTTTATGATTGCAAATGGTAAAGAATGTGATTAAAGGCTCTTTTATGACTATTTTATGATTGCAAATGGTAAAGAATGTGATTAAAGGCTCTTTTCCTATTTCAATAGTTTTAGTTTTCGAGGATAATAGCTACGTATGTAGAAAAAATGAAGATATTAGACTATTTTATGATTGCAAATGGTAAAGAATGTGATTAAAGGCTCTTTTCCTATTTCAAAAGTTTTAGTTTTCGAGGGTAATAGCTACGTATGTTGAAAAAATGAAGATATTAGACTATTTTATGATTTCAAATGGTAAAGAATGTGATTAAAGGCTCTTTTCCTATTTTAAAAGTTTTAGTTTTCGAGGGTAATAGCTTTGTCTGTGGAAAAAATGATGATATTAGACAATTTTATGATTGCACATGGTAAAGAATGTGATTAAAGGCTCTTTTCCTATTTCAAAAGTTTTAGTTTTCGAGGGTAATAGCTACGTATGTTGAAAAAATGAAGATATTAGACTATTTTATGATTGCAAATCGTAAAGAATGTGATTAAAGGCTCTTTTCCTATGTCAAAAGTTTTATTTTTCGATGGTAATAGCTACGTATGTTGAAAAAATGAAGATATTAGACAATTTTATGATTGCACATGGTAAAGAATGTGATTAAAGGCTCTTTTCCTATGTCAAAAGTTTTAGTTTTCGAGGGTAATAGCAACGTAAGTTGAAAAAATGAAGATATTAGACTATTTTATGATTGCACATGGTAAAGAATGTGATTAAAGGCTCTTTTCCTATTTCAAAAGCTTTAGTTTTCGAGCGTAATAGCTACGTATGTTGAAAAAATGAAGATATTAGACTATTTTATGATTGCAAATGGTAAAGAATGTGATTAAAGGCTCTTTTCCTATTTCAAAAGTTTTAGTTTTCGGGGGTAATAGCTACGTATGTTGAAAAAATGAAGATATTAGACTATTTTATGATTGCAAATGGTAAAGAATGTGATTAAAGGCTCTTTTCCTATTTTAAAAGTTTTAGTTTTCGAGGGTAATAGCTACGTATGTTGAAAAAATGAAGATACTAGACTATTTTATGATTGCAAATGGTAAAGAATGTGATTAAAGGCTCTTTTCCTATGTCAAAAGTTTCATTTTTCGATGGTAATAGCTACGTATGTTGAAAAAATGAAGATATTAGACAATTTTATGATTGCACATGGTAAAGAATGTGATTAAAGGCTCTTTTCCTATGTCAAAAGTTTTAGTTTTTGAGGGTAATAGCTATGTCTGCGGAAAATATGAAGATATGAGACTATTCTATGATTGCAAATGGTAAAGAATGTGATTAAAGGCTCTTTTCTTATTTTAAAAGTTTTAGTTTTCTGGGGTAATAGCTACGTTTGTTGAAAAAATGAAGATATTAGACTATTTTATGATTGCAAATGATAAAGAATGTGATTAAAGGCTCTTTTCCTATTTCAATAGTTTTAGTTTTCGGGGGTAATAGCTACGTATGTTGAAAAAATGAAGATATTAGACTATTTTATGATTGCACATGGTAAAGAATGTGATTAAAGGCTCTTTTCTTATTTCAAAAGTTTTAGTTTTCGAAGGTAATAGCTACGTATGTTGAAAAAATGAAGATATTAGACTATTTTATGATTGCAAATGGTAAAGAGTGTGATTAAAGGCTCTTTTCCTATTTCAAAAGTTTTAGTTTTTGAGGGTAATAGCTATGTCTGCGGAAAAAATGAAGATATTAGACTATTTTATGATTGCAAATGGTGAAGAATGTGATTAAAGGCTCTTTTCCTATTTTAAAAGTTTTAGTTTTCGAGGGTAATAGCTAAGTATGTTGAAAAAATTAAGATATTAGACTATTTTATGATTGCAAATGGTAAAGAATATAATTAAAGGCTCTTTTCCTATTTCAAAAGTTTTAGTTTTCGAGGGTAATAGCTACGTATGTTGAAAAAAAGAAGATATTAGACTATTTTATGGTTGCAAATGGTAAAGATTGTGATTAAAGGCTCTTTTCCTATGTCAAAAGTTTTAGTTTTCGAGGGTAATAGCTACGTATGTTGAAAAAATGAAGATATTAGACTATTTTATGATTGCAAATGGTAAAGAATGTGATTAAAGGCTCTTTTCCTATTTCAAAAGTTTTAGTTTTCGAGGGTAATAGCTACGTATGTTGAAAAAATGAAGATTTTAGACTATTTTATGATTGCAAATGGTAAAGAATGTGATTAAAGGCTCTTTTCCTATTTCAAAAGTTTTAGTTTTCGAGGGTAATAGCTACGTATGTTGAAAAAATGAAGATATTAGACTATTTTATGATTGCAAATGGTAAAGAATGTGATTAAAGGCTCTTTTCCTATTTCAAAAGTTTTAGTTTTCGAGGGTAATAGCTACGTATGTTGAAAAAATGAAGATATTAGACTATTTTATGATTGCAAATGGTAAAGAATGTGATTAAAGGCTCTTTTCCTATTTTAAAAGTCTTAGTTTTCGAGGGTAAGAGCTTTGTCTGTGGAAAAAATGAAGATATTAGACAATTTTATGATTGCTCATGGTAAAGAATGTGATTAAAGGCTCTTTTCCCATTTCAAAAGTTTTAGTTTTCGAGGGTAATAGCTACGTATGTTGAAAAAATGAAGATATTAGACTATTTTATGATTGCACATGGTAAAGAATGTGATTAAAGGCTCTTTTCCTATTTCAAAAGTTTTAGTTTTCGAGGGTAATAGCTACGTATGTTGAAAAAATGAAGATATTAGACTATTTTATGATTGCAAATGGTAAAGAATGTGATTAAAGGCTCTTTTCCTATTTCAAAAGTTTTAGTTTTCGGGGGTAATAGCTACATATGTTGAAAAAATGAAGATATTAGACTATTTTATGATTGCAAATGGTAAAGAATGTGATTAAAGGCTCTTTTCCTATTTTAAAAGTTTTAGTTTTCGAGGGTAATAGCTTTGTCTCTGGAAAAAATGAAGATATTAGACAATTTTATGATTGCACATGGTAAAGAATGTGATTAAAGGCTCTTTTCCTATTTCAAAAGTTTTAGTTTTCGAGGATAATAGCTACGTATGTTGAAAAAATGAAGATATTAGACTATTTTATGATTGCAAATGGTAAAGAATGTGATTAAAGGCTCTTTTCCTATGTCAAAAGTTTCATTTTTCGATGCTAATAGCTATGTTTGTTGAAAAAATGAAGATATTAGACAATTTTATGATTGCACATGGTAAAGAATGTGATTAAAGGCTCTTTTCCTATGTCAAAAGTTTTATTTTTCGAGGGTAATAGCTACGTATGTGGAAAAAATAAAGATATTAGACTATTTTATGATTGCAAATGGTAAAGAATGTGATTAAAGGCTCTTTTCCTATGTCAAAAGTTTTAGTTTTCGAGGGTAATAGCTACGTATGTTGAAAAAATGAAGATATTAGACTATTTTATGATTGCAAATGGTAAAGAATGTGATTAAAGGCTCTTTTCCTATTTCAAAAGTTTTAGTTTTCGAGGGTAATAGCTACGTATGTTGAAAAAATGAAGATTTTAGACTATTTTATGATTGCAAATGGTAAAGAATGTGATTAAAGGCTCTTTTCCTATTTCAAAAGTTTTAGTTTTCGAGGGTAATAGCTACGTATGTTGAAAAAATGAAGATATTAGACTATTTTATGATTGCAAATGGTAAAGAATGTGATTAAAGGCTCTTTTCCTATTTCAAAAGTTTTAGTTTTCGAGGGTAATAGCTACGTATGTTGAAAAAATGAAGATATTAGACTATTTTATGATTGCAAATGGTAAAGAATGTGATTAAAGGCTCTTTTCCTATTTCAAAAGTTTTAGTTTTCGAGGGTAATAGCAACGTATGTTGAAAAAATGAAGATATTAGACTATTTTATGATTGTACGTGGTAAAGAATGTGATTAAAGGCTCTTTTCCTATTTCAAAAGTTTTAGTTTTCGAGGGTAATAGCTACGTATGTTGAAAAAATGAAGATATTAGACTATTTTATGATTGCACTTGGTATAGAATGTGATTAAAGGCTCTTTTCCTATTTCAAAAGTTTTAGTTTTCGAGGGTAATAGCTACGTATGTTGAAAAAATGAAGATATTAGACTATTTTATGATTGCAAATGGTAAAGAATGTGATTAAAGGCTCTTTTCCTATTTTAAAAGTCTTAGTTTTCGAGGGTAATAGCTTTGTCTGTGGAAAAAATGAAGATATTAGACAATTTTATGATTGCACATGGTAAAGAATGTGATTAAAGGCTCTTTTCCTATTTCAAAAGTTTTAGTTTTCGAGGGTAATAGCTACTTTGTTAAAAAAATGAAGATATTAGACTATTTTATGATTGCAAATGGTAAAGAATGTGATTAAAGGCTCTTTTCCTATGTCAAAAGTTTTATTTTTCGATGGTAATAGCTACGTATGTTGAAAAAATGAAGATATTAGACAATTTTATGATTGCACATGGTAAAGAATGTGATTAAAGGCTCTTTTCCTATGTCAAAAGTTTTAGTTTTCGAGGGTAATAGCAACGTAAGTTGAAAAAATTAAGATATTAGACTATTTTATGATTGCACATGGTAAAGAATGTGATTAAAGGCTCTTTTCCTATGTCAAAAGTTTCATTTTTCGATTGTAATAGCTACGTATGTTGAAAAAATGAAGATATTAGACAATTTTATGATTGCACATGGTAAAGAATGTGATTAAAGGCTATTTTCCTATGTCAAAAGTTTTATTTTTCGAGGGTAATAGCTACGTATGTTGAAAAAATGAAGATATTAGACTATTTTATGATTGCAAATGGTAAAGAATGTGATTAAAGGCTCTTTTCCTATTTTAAAAGTTTTAGTTTTCTGGGGTAATAGCTACGTTTGTTGAAAAAATGAAGATATTAGACTATTTTATGATTGCAAATGATAAAGAATGTGATTAAAGGCTCTTTTCCTATTTCAATAGTTTTAGTTTTCGAGGGTAATAGCTACGTATGTTGAAAAAATGAAGATATTAGACTATTTTATGATTGCAAATGGTAAAGAATGTGATTAAAGGCTCTTTTCCTATTTTAAAAGTTTTAGTTTTCGAGGGTAATAGCTACGTATGTTGAAAAAATTAAGATATTAGACTATTTTATGATTGCAAATGGTAAAGAATGTGATTAAAGGCTCTTTTCCTATTTCAAAAGTTTTAGTTTTCGAGGGTAATAGCTACGTATGTTGAAAAAAAGAAGATATTAGACTATTTTATGGTTGCAAATTGTAAAGAATGTGATTAAAGGCTCTTTTCCTATGTCAAAAGTTTTAGTTTTCGAGGGTAATAGCTACGTATGTTGAAAAAATGAAGATATTAGACTATTTTATGATTGCAAATGGTAAAGAATGTGATTAAAGGCTCTTTTCCTATTTCAAAAGTTTTAGTTTTCGAGGGTAATAGCTACGTATGTTGAAAAAATGAAGATTTTAGACTATTTTATGATTGCAAATGGTAAAGAATGTGATTAAAGGCTCTTTTCCTATTTCAAAAGTTTTAGTTTTCGAGGGTAATAGCTACGTATGTTGAAAAAATGAAGATATTAGACTATTTTATGATTGCAAATGGTAAAGAATGTGATTAAAGGCTCTTTTCCTATTTCAAAAGTCTTAGTTTTCGAGGGTAATAGCTACTTATGTTGAAAAAATGAAGATATTAGACTATTTTATGATTGCTCATGGTAAAGAATGTGATTAAAGGCTTTTTTCCCATTTCAAAAGTTTTAGTTTTCGAGGGTAATAGCTACGTATGTTGAAAAAATGAAGATATTAGACTATTTTATGATTGCAAATGGTAAAGAATGTGATTAAAGGCTCTTTTCCTATTTCAAAAGTTTTATTTTTTGATGGTAATAGCTACGTATGTTGAAAAAATGAAGATATTAGACAATTTTATGATTGCAAATGGTTAAGAATGTTATTAAAGGCTCTTTTCCTATTTTAAAAGTTTTTTTTTTCGAGGGTAATAGCTACGTATGTTGAATAAATGAAAATATTAGACTATTTTATGATTGCAAATGGTAAAGAATGTGATTAAAGGCTCTTTTCCTATTTCAAAAGTTTTAGTTTTCGAGGGTAATAGCTACGTATGTTGAAAAAATGAAGATATTAGACGATTTTATGATTGCACATGGTAAAGAATGTTATTAAAGGCTCTTTTCCTATTTCAAAAGTTTTAGTTTTCGAGGGTAATAGCTACGTATGTTGAAAAAATGAAGATATTAGACTATTTTATGATTGCATATGGTAAAGAATGTGATTAAAGGCTCTTTTCCTATTTTAAAAGTTTTAGTTTTCGGGGGTAATAGCTACGTATGTTGAAAAAATGAAGATATTAGACTATTTTATGATTGCAAATGGTAAAGAATGTGATTAAAGGCTCTTTTCCTATTTCAATAGTTTTAGTTTTCGAGGGTAATAGCTACGTATGTTGAAAAAATGAAGATATTAGACTATTTTATGATTGCAAATGGTAAAGAATGTGATTAAAGGCTCTTTTCCTATTTCAAATGTTTTAGTTTTTGAGGGTAATAGCTACGTATGTTGAAAAAATGAAGATATTAGACTATTTTAGGATTGCAAATGGTAAAGAATGTGATTAAAGGCTCTTTTCCTATTTCAAAAGTTTTAGTTTTCGAGGGTAATAGCTACGTATGTTGAAAAAATGAAGTTATTAGACTATTTTATGATTGCAAATGGTAAAGAATGTGATTAAAGGCTCTTTTCCTATTTCAAAAGTTTTAGTTTTCGGGGGTAATAGCTACGTATGTTGAAAAAATGAAGATATTAGACTATTTAATGATTGCACATGGTAAAGAATGTGATTAAAGGCTCTTTTCCTATTTCAAAAGTTTTAGTTTTTGAGGGTAATAGCTACGTATGTTGAAAAAATGAAGATATTAGATTATTTTATGATTGCACATGGTAAAGGATGTGATTAAAGGCTCTTTTCCTATTTCAAAAGTTTTAGTTTTCGAGGGTAATAGCTACGTATGTTGAAAAAATGAAGATATTAGACTATTTTATGATTGCAAATGGTAAAGAATGTGATTACAGGCTCTTTTCCTATTTCAAAAGTTTTAGTTTTCGGGGGTAATAGCTACTTATGTTGAAAAAATGAAGATATTAGACTATTTAATGATTTCAAATGGTAAAGAATGTGATTAAAGGCTCTTTTCCTATTTTAAAAGTTTTAGTTTTTGAGGGTAATAGCTTTGTTGTGGAAAAAATGAAGATATTAGACAATTTTATGATTGCACATGGTAAAGAATGTGATTAAAGGCTCTTTTCCTATTTCAAAAGTTTTAGTTTTCGAGGGTAATAGCTATGTCTGTGGAAAAAATGAAGATATTAGACTATTTTATGATTGCACATGGTAAAGAATGTTATTAAAGGCTCTTTTCCTATGTCAAAAGTTTTAGTTTTCGAGGGTAATAGCTACGTATGTTGAAAAAATGAAGATATTAGACTATTTTATGATTGCAAATGGTAAAGAATGTGATTAAAGGCTCTTTTCCTATTTCAAAAGTTTTAGTTTTCGAGGGTAATAGCTACGTATGTTGAAAAAATGAAGATTTTAGACTATTTTATGATTGCACATGGTAAAGAATGTGATTAAAGGCTCTTTTCCTATGTCAAAAGTTTTAGTTTTCGAGGGTAATAGCTACGTATGTTGAAAAAATGAAGATGTTAGACTATTTTATAATTGCAAATGGTACAGAATGTGATTAAAGGCTCTTTTCCTCTTTCAAAATTTTAGTTTTCGAGGGTAAGAGCTACATATGTTGAAAAAATGAAGATATTAGACTATTTTATGATTGCAAATGGTGAAGAATGTGATTAAAGGCTCTTTTCCTATTTCAAAAGTTTTAGTTTTCGAGGGTAATAGCTACGTATGTTGATTAAATGAAGATATTAGACTATTTTATGATTGCAAATGGTAAAGAATGTGATTAAAGGCTCTTTTCCTATTTCAAATGTTTTAGTTTTTGAGGGTAATAGCTACGTATGTTGAAAAATGAAGATATTAGACTATTTTATAATTGCAAATGGTACAGAATGTGATTAAAGGCTCTTTTCCTCTTTCAAAAGTTTTAGTTTTCGAGGGTAAGAGCTACATATGTTGAAAAAATGAAGATATTAGACTATTTTATGATTGCAAATGGTGAAGAATGTGATTAAAGGCTCTTTTCCTATTTCAAAAGTTTTAGTTTTCGAGGGTAATAGCTACGTATGTTGAAAAAATGAAGATATTAGACTATCTTATGATTGCAAATGGTAAAGAATGTGATTAAAGGCTCTTTTCCTATTTCAAAAGTTTTAGTTTTTGAGGGTAATAGCTATGTCTGTTGAAAAAAATGAAGATACTAGACTATTTCATGATTGCAAATGGTAAAGAATGTGATTAAAGGCTCTTTTCCTATGTCAAAAGTTTTAGTTTTCGAGGGTAATAGCAACGTATGTTGAAAAATGAAGATATTAGACTATTTTATGATTGCAAATGGTAAAGAATGTGATTAAAGGCTCTTTTCCTATTTTAAAAGTTTTAGTTTTCGAGGGTAATAGCTTTGTCTGTGGAAAAAATGAAGATATTAGACAATTTTATGATTGCACATGGTAAAGAATGTGATTAAAGGCTCTTTTCCTATTTCAAAAGTTTTAGTTTTCGAGGGTAATAGCTACGTATGTTGAAAAATGAAGATATTAGACTATTTTATAATTGCAAATGGTACAGAATGTGATTAAAGGCTCTTTTCCTCTTTCAAAAGTTTTAGTTTTCGAGGGTAAGAGCTACATATGTTGAAAAAATGAAGATATTAGACTATTTTATGATTGCAAATGGTGAAGAATGTGATTAAAGGCTCTTTTCCTATTTCAAAAGTTTTAGTTTTCGAGGGTAATAGCTACTTATGTTGATTAAATGAAGATATTAGACTATTTTATGATTGCAAATGGTAAAGAATGTGATTAAAGGCTCTTTTCCTATTTCAAATGTTTTAGTTTTTGAGGGTAATAGCTACGTATGTTGAAAAAATGAAGATATTAGACTATTTTATGATTGCAAATGGTAAAGAATGTGATTAAAGGCTCTTTTCCTATTTCAAAAGTTTTAGTTTTCGAGGGTAATAGCTACGTATGTTGAAAAATGAAGATATTAGACTATTTTATAATTGCAAATGGTACAGAATGTGATTAAAGGCTCTTTTCCTCTTTCAAAAGTTTTAGTTTTCGAGGGTAAGAGCTACATATGTTGAAAAAATGAAGATATTAGACTATTTTATGATTGCAAATGATGAAGAATGTGATTAAAGGCTCTTTTCCAATTTCAAAAGTTTTAGTTTTCGAGGGTAATAGCTACGTATGTTGAAAAAAATGTAAGATATTAGACTATTTTATGATTGCAAATGGTAAAGAATGTGATTAAAGGCTGTTTTCCTATTTCAAAAGTTTTAGTTTTCGAGGGTAATAGCTATGTCTTTTGAAAAAATGAAGATATTAGACTATTTCATGATTGCAAATGGTAAAGAATGTGATTAAAGGCTCTTTTCCTATTTTAAAAGTTTTAGTTTTCGAGGGTAATAGCTACGTATGTTGAAAAAATGAAGATATTAGACTATTTTATGATTGCAAATGGTAAAGAATGTGATTAAAGGCTCTTTTCCTATTTCAAAAGTTTTAGTTTTCGAGGGTAATAATTACGTATGTTGAAAAAATGAAGATATTAGACTATTTTATGATTGCAAATGGTAAAGAATGTGATTAAAGGCTCTTTTCCTATGTCAAAAGTTTTAGTTTTCGAGGGTAATAGCTACGTATGTTGAAAAAATGAAGATATTAGACTATTTTATGATTGCAAATGGTAAAGAATGTGATTAAAGGCTCTTTTCCTATTTCAAAAGTTTTAGTTTTCGAGGGTAATAGCTACGTATGTTGAAAAAATGAAGATTTTAGACTATTTTATGATTGCACATGGTAAAGAATGTGATTAAAGGCTCTTTTCCTATGTCAAAAGTTTTAGTTTTCGAGGGTAATAGCTACGTATGTTGAAAAAATGAAGATATTAGACTATTTTATAATTGCAAATGGTACAGAATGTGATTAAAGGCTCTTTTCCTCTTTCAAAAGTTTTAGTTTTCGAGGGTAAGAGCTACATATGTTGAAAAAATGAAGATATTAGACTATTTTATGATTGCAAATGGTGAAGAATGTGATTAAAGGCTCTTTTCCTATTTCAAAAGTTTTAGTTTTCGAGGGTAATAGCTACGTATGTTGAAAAAATGAAGATATTAGACTATTTTATGATTGCAAATGGTAAAGAATGTGATTAAAGGCTCTTTTCCTATTTCAAAAGTTTTAGTTTTTGAGGGTAATAGCTACGTATGTTGAAAAAATGAAGATATTAGACTATTTTATGATTGCAAATGGTAAAGAATGTGATTAAAGGCTCTTTTCCTATTTCAAAAGTTTTAGTTTTCGAGGGTAATAGCTACGTATGTTGAAAAATGAAGATATTAGACTATTTTATGATTGCAAATGGTACAGAATGTGATTAAAGGCTCTTTTCCTCTTTCAAAAGTTTTAGTTTTCGAGGGTAAGAGCTACGTATGTTGAAAAAATGAAGATATTAGACTATTTTATGATTGCAAATGGTGAAGAATGTGATTAAAGGCTCTTTTCCTATTTCAAAAGTTTTAGTTTTCGAGGGTAATAGCTACGTATGTTGAAAAAATGAAGATATTAGACTATTTTATGATTGCAAATGGTAAAGAATGTGATTAAAGGCTCTTTTCCTATTTCAAAAGTTTTAGTTTTTGAGGGTAATAGCTATGTCTGTTAAAAAAAATAAAGATATTAGACTATTTTATGATTGCAAATGGTAAAGAATGTGATTAAAGGCTCTTTTCCTTTGTCAAAAGTTTTAGTTTTCGAGGGTAATAGCAACGTATGTTGAAAAAATGAAGATATTAGACTATTTTATGATTACAAATGGTAAAGAATGTGATTAAAGGCTCTTTTCCTATTTTAAAAGTTTTAGTTTTCGAGGGTAATAGCTTTGTCTGTGGAAAAAATGAAGATATTAGACAATTTTATGATTGCACATGGTAAAGAATGTGATTAAAGGCTCTTTTCCTATTTCAAAAGTTTTAGTTTTCGAGAGTAATAGCTACGTATGTTGAAAAAATGAAGATATTAGACTATTTTATGATTGCAAATGGTAAAGAATGTGATTAAAGGCTCTTTTCCTATGTCAAAAGTTTTATTTTTCGATGGTAATAGCTACGTATGTTGAAAAAATGAAGATATTAGACAATTTTATGATTGCACATGGTAAAGAATGTGATTAAAGGCTCTTTTCCTATGTCAAAAGTTTTAGTTTTCGAGGGTAATAGCAACGTAAGTTGAAAAAAATGAAGATATTAGACTATTTTATGATTGCACATGGTAAAGAATGTGATTAAAGGCTCTTTTCCTATTTCAAAAGTTTTAGTTTTCGAGGGTAATAGCTACGTATGTTGAAAAAATGAAGATATTAGACTATTTTATGATTGCAAATGGTAAAGAATGTGATTAAAGGCTCTTTTCCTATTTTAAAAGTTTTAGTTTTCGAGGGTAATAGCTTTGTCTGTGGAAAAAATGAAGATATTAGACAATTTAATGATTGCACATGGTAAACAATGTGATTAAAGGCTCTTTTCCTATTTCAAAAGTTTTAGTTTTTGAGGGTAATAGCTACGTATGTTGAAAAAATGAAGATATTAGACTATTTTATGACTGCAAATGGTAAAGAATGTGATTAAAGGCTCTTTTCCTATTTCAAAAGTTTTAGTTTTCGGGGGTAATAGCTACGTATGTTGAAAAAATGAAGATATTAGACTATTTTATGATTGCAAATGGTGAAGAATGTAATTAAAGGCTCTTTTCCTATTTTAAAAAGTTTTAGTTTTCGAGGGTAATAGCTTTGTCTGTGGAAAAAATGAAGATATTAGACAATTTTATGATTGCACATGGTAAAGAATGTGATTAAAGGCTCTTTTCCTATTTCAAAAGTTTTATTTTTCGAGAGTAATAGCTACGTATGTTGAAAAAATGAAGATATTAGACTATTTTATGATTGCAAATGGTAAAGAATGTGATTAAAGGCTCTTTTCCTATGTCAAAAGTTTTATTTTTCGATGGTAATAGCTACGTATGTTGAAAAAATGAAGATATTAGACAATTTTATAATTGCACATGGTAAAGAATGTGATTAAAGGCTCTTTTCCTATGTCAAAAGTTTTAGTTTTCGAGGGTAATAGCAACGTAAGTCGAAAAAATGAAGATATTAGACTATTTTATGATTGCACATGGTAAAGAATGTGATTAAAGGCTCTTTTCCTATTTCAAAAGTTTTAGTTTTCGAGGGTAATAGCTACGTATGTTGAAAAAATGAAGATATTAGACTATTTTATGATTGCAAATGGTAAAGAATGTGATTAAAGGCTCTTTTCCTATGTCAAAAAGTTTTATTTTTCGATGGTAATAGCTACGTATGTTGAAAAAATGAAGATATTAGACAATTTTATGATTGCACATGGTAAAGAATGTGATTAAAGGCTCTTTTCCTATTTCAAAAGTTTTAGTTTTCGAGAGTAATAGCTACGTATGTTGAAAAAATGAAGATATTAGACTATTTTATGATTGCAAATGGTAAAGAATGTGATTAAAGGCTCTTTTCCTATGTCAAAAGTTTTATTTTTCGATGGTAATAGCTACGAATGTTGAAAAAATGAAGATATTAGACAATTTTATGATTGCACATGGTAAAGAATGTGATTAAAGGCTCTTTTCCTATGTCAAAAGTTTTAGTTTTCGAGGGTAATAGCAACGTAAGTTGAAAAAAATGAAGATATTAGACTATTTTATGATTGCACATGGTAAAGAATGTGATTAAAGGCTCTTTTCCTATTTCAAAAGTTTTAGTTTTCGAGGGTAATAGCTACGTATGTTGAAAAAATGAAGATATTAGACTATTTTATGATTGCAAATGGTAAAGAATGTGATTAAAGGCTCTTTTCCTATTTTAAAAGTTTTAGTTTTCGAGGGTAATAGCTTTGTCTGTGGAAAAAATGAAGATATTAGACAATTTTATGATTGCACATGGTAAAGAATGTGATTAAAGGCTCTTTTCCCATTTCAAAAGTTTTAGTTTTCGAGGGTAATAGCTACGTATGTTGAAAAAATGAAGATATTAGACTATTTTATGATTGCAAATGGCAAAGAATGTGATTAAAGGCTCTTTTCCTATTTCAAAAGTTTTAGTTTTCCAGGGTAATAGCTACGTATGTTGAAAAATGAAGATATTAGACTATTTTATGATTGCAAATGGTAAAGAATGTGATTAAAAGCTCTTTTCCTATGTCAAAAAGTTTTAGTTTTCGAGGGTAATAGCTACGTATGTTGAAAAAATGAAGATATTAGACAATTTTATGATTGCACATAGTAAAGAATGTGATTAAAGGCTCTTTTACTATTTCAAAAGTTTTAGTTTTCGAG
>NW_027065612.1:0-21331 GCF_032884065.1 Artemia franciscana | reverse complement strand
TTTTACCATGTGCAATCATAAAATAGTCTAATATCTTCATTTTTTCCACAGACATAGCTATTACCCTCGAAAACCAAAACTTTTGAAATAGGAAAAGAGCCTTTAATTCACATTCTTTTACCATTTGCAATCATAAAATAGTCTAATATCTTCATTTTTTCAACATACGTAGCTATTACCCTCGAAAACTAAAACTTTTGACATAGGAAAAGAGCCTTTAATCACATACTTTACCATTTGCAATCATAAAACAGTCTAATATCTTTCATTTTTCAACATACGTAGCTCTTACCCCCGAAAACTAAAACGTTTGAAATAGGAAAAGAGCCTTTAATCACATTCTTTATCATTTGCAATCAAAAAATAGTCTAATATCTTCATTTTTTTCAACATACGTAGCTATTACCCCTCGAAAACTACATCTTTTGACATAGGAAAAGAGCCATTAATCACATTCTTTACCATGTGCAATCATAAAATAGTCTAATATCTTCATTTTTTCCACAGACAAAGCTATTACCCTCGAAAACGAAAACTTTTGAAATAGGAAAAGAAGCCTTTAATCACATTCTTTACCATTTGCAATCATAAAATAGTTTAATATCTTGATTTTTTCAACATACGTAGCTCTTACCCCCCCCGAAAACCTAAACTTTTGAAATAGGAAAAGAGCCCTTTAATCACATTCTTTACCATTTGCAATCATAAAATAGTTTAATATCTTGATTTTTTCAACATACGTAGCTCTTACCCCCCGAAAACTAAAACTTTTGAAATAGGAAAAGAGCCTTTAATCACATTCTTTCCATGTGCAATCATAAAATAGTCTAATATCTTCATTTTTTCCACAGACAAAGCTATTACCCTCGAAAACGAAAACTTTTGAAATAGGAAAAGAGCCTTAATAATCACTTCTTTACCATTTGCAATCATAAAATAGTTTAATATCTTGATTTTTTCAACATACGTAGCTCTTACCCCCGAAAACTAAAACTTTTGAAATAGGAAAAGAGCCTTTAATCACATTCTTTACCATTTGCAATCATAAAATAGTCCTAATATCTTCATTTTTTTCAACTACGTAGCTATTACCCCTCGAAAACTAAAACTTTTTGACATAGGAAAAGAGCCTTTAATCACATTCTTTACCATTTGCAATCATAAAATATAGTCTAATATCTTAATTTTTTCAACATACGTAGCTATTACCCTCAAAAACTAAAACTTTTGAAATAGGAAAAGAGCTTTAATCACATTCTTTACCATTTGCAATCATAAAAGAGTCTAATATCTTCATTTTTTCAACATACGTAGCTATTACCCTCGAAAACTAAAACTTTTGATAATAGGAAAAGAGCCTTTAATCACATTCTGTACCATCTGCAATCTTAAAATTGTCTAATATCTTCATTTTTTCAACATACGTAGCTATTACCCTCGAAAACTAAAACTTTTGAAATAGGAAAAGAGCCTTTAATCACATTCTTTACTATTTGCAATCATAGAATTGTCTAATATCTTCATTTTTTTCAACATGCGTAGCTATTACCCTCGAAAACTAAAACTTTTGACATAGGGAAACAGCCTTTAATCATATCCTTTACCCATTCGCAATCATAAAATAGTCTAATATCTTCATTTTTTCAACATACGTAGCTATTACCCTCGAAAACTAAAACTTTTGACAAAGGAAAAGAGCCTTTAATCACATTCTTTACATTTTGCAATCATAAAATAGTCTAATATCTTCATTTTTTCCAAAGACAAAGCTATTACCCTCGAAAACTATAACTTTTGACATAGGAAAAGAGCCTTTAATCACATTCTTTACCATGTGCAATCATAAAATTGTCTAATATCTTCATTTTTTTCAACATACTTAGCTATTACCCTCGAAAACTAAAACTTTTGACATAGGAAAAGAGCCTTTAATCACATTCTTTACCATTTGCAATCATAAAAAATTCTAATATCTTCATTTTTTCACCATACGTAGCTATTACCCTCGAAAACTAAAACTTTTGAAATAGGAAAAGAGCCTTTAATCACATTCTTTACCATTTGCAATCATAAAATAGTTTAATATCTTGATTTTTTCAACATACGTAGCTATTACCCTCGAAAACTAAAACTTTTGAAATAGGAAAAGAGCCTTTAATCACATTCTTTACTATTTGCAATCATAAAATTGTCTAATATCTTCATTTATTCAACATACGTAGCTATTACCCTCGAAAACTAAAACTTCTGACTTAGGAAAAGAGCCTTTAATCACATTCTTTACCATTTGCAATCATAAAATAGTCTAATATCTTCATTTTTTTCCACAGACATAGCTATTACCCCCCGAAAACTAAAACTTTTGAAATAGGAAAAGGCCTTTAATCACATTCTTTACCATTTGCAATCATAAAATAGTCTAATATCTTCAATTTTTCAACATACGTAGCTATTATCCTCGAAAACTAAACCTTTTGAAATAGGAAAAGAGCCTTTAATCACATTCTTTACCATTTGCAATCACAAAATAGGCTAATATCTTCATTTTTTCAACATACGTAGCTATTACCCCCCCGAAAACTAAAACTTTTGAAATAGGAAAAGAGCCTTTAATCACATTCTTTACCATTTGCAATCATAAAATAGTCCTAATATCTTCATTTTTTCAACATACGTAGCTATTACCCTCGAAAACTAAAAACTTTTGAAATAGTAAAAGAGCCTTTAATCACATTCTTTACTATTTGCAATCATAAAATTGTCTAATATCTTCATTTTTTCAACATACGTAGCTATTACCCTCGAAAACTAAAACTTCTGACTTAGGGAAAAGAGCCTTTAATCACATTCTTTACCATTTGCAATCATAAAATAGTCTAATATCTTCATTTTTTCAACATACGTAGCTATTACCCTCAAAAACTAAAACTTTTGAAATAGGAAAAGAGCCTTTAATCACATTCTTTACCATTTGCAATCATAAAACTGTCTAATATCTTCATTTTTTCCACAGACAAAGCTATTACCCTCGAAAACTATAACTTTCGAAATAGGAAAAGAGCCTTTTATCACAATCTTTACCATGTGCAATCATAAAATAGTCTAATATCTTCATCTTTTCCACAGACATAGCTATTACCCTCGAAAACCAAAACTTTTGAAATAGGAAAAGAGCCTTTAATCACATTCTTTACCATTTGCAATCATAAAATAGTCTAATATCTTCATTTTTTCAACATACGTAGCTAATACCCTCGAAAACTAAACTTTTGACATAGGAAAAGAGCCTTTAATCACATACTTTACCATTTGCAATCATAAAACAGTCTAATATCTTCATTTTTCAACATACGTAGCTCTTACCCCCGAAAACTAAAACGATTGAAATAGGAAAAGATCCTTTAATCACATTCTTTATCATTTGCAATCAAAAATAGTCTAATATCTTCATTTTTTCAACATTCGTAGCTATTACCCTCGAAAACTAAAACTTTTGACAAAGGAAAAGAGCCTTTAATCACATTCTTTTACCATTTGCAATCATAAAATTAGTCTAATATCTTCATTTTTTCCAAAGACAAAGCTATTACCCTCGAAAACTATAACTTTTGACATAGGAAAAGAGCCTTTAATCGCATTCTTTACCATGTGCAATCATAAAATTGTCTAATATCTTCATTTTTTCAACATACGTAGCCATTACCCTCGAAAACTAAAACTTTTGACATAGGGAAAAAGACCTTTAATCACATTCTTTACCATTTGCAATCATAAAAAAGTCTAATATCTTCATTTTTTCAACATACGTAGCTATTACCCTCGAAAACTAAAACTTTTGACATAGGAAAAGAGCCTTAATCACATTCTTTACCATGTGCAATCGTAAAATAGTGTAATATCTTCATTTTTTCCACAGACAAAGCTATTACCCTCGAAAACTAAAACTTTTGAAATAGGAAAAGAGCCTTTAATCACATTCTTTACCATTTGCAATCATAAAATAGTCTAATATCTTCATTTTTTTCAACATACGTAGCTCTTACCCCCCGAAAACTAAAACTTTCGAAATAGGAAAAGAGCCTTTAATCACATTCTTTACCATTTGCATCATAAAATAGTCTAATATCTTCATTTTTTCAACATAAGTAGCTATTACCCCTCGAAAACTAAAACTTTTGACATAGGAAAAGAGCCTTTAATAACATTCTTTACCATGTGCAATCATAAAATAGTCTAATATCTTCATTTTTTCCACAGACATAGCTATTACCCTCGAAAACTAAAACTTTTCAAATAGGAAAAGAGCCTTTAATCATATTCTTTACCATTTGCAATCGTAAAATAGTCTAATATCTTCATTTTTTCAACATACGTAGCTATTACCCTCGAAAACTAAAACTTTTGAAATAGGAAAAGAGCCTTTAAATCACATTCTTTACAAAGAGCAATCATAAAATAGTCTAATATTTTCATTTTTTCCACAGACATAGCTATTACCCTCGAAAACTAAAACTTTTGACATAGGAAAAGAGCCTTTAATCAAATTCTTTACTATTTGCAATCATAAATTGTCTAATATCTTTATTTTTTCCACAGACAAAGCTATTACCCTCGAAGACTTAAACTTTTGACCTAGGAAAAGAGCCTTTAATCACATTCTTTAGTATTTGCAATCATAAAATAGTCTAATATCTTCAATTTTTTCAACATACGTAGCTATTACCCTCGAAAATTAAAACTTTTGACAAAGGAAAAGAGCCTTTAATCACATTCTTTACCATTTGCAATCATAAAATAGTCTAATATCTTCATTTTTTCCAAAGACAAAGCTATTACCCTCGAAAACTATAACTTTTGACATAGGAAAAGAGCCTTTAATCACATTCTTTACCATGTGCAATCATAAAATAGTCTAATATCTTCATTTTTTCAACATACGTAGCTAAATTCTACTACCCAACTCGAAAACTAAAACTTTTGACAAAGGAAAAGAGCCTTTAATCACATTCTTTACCATTTGCAATCATAAAATAGTCATAAAACAATCATAAAATTGTCTAATATCTTCATTTTTTCAACATGCGTAGCTATTACCCTCGAAAACTAAAACTTTTGACATAGGGAAAGAGCCTTTAATCATATCCTTTACCATTCGCAATCATAAAATAGTCTAATATCTTCATTTTTTCAACATACGTAGCTATTACCCTCGAAAACTAAAACTTTTGACAAAGGAAAAGAGCCTTTAATCACATTCCTTTACCATTTGCAATCATAAAATAGTCTAATATCTTCATTTTTTCCAAAGACAAAGCTATTACCCTCGAAAACTATAACTTTTGACATAGGAAAAGAGCCTTTAAATCACATTCTTTACCATGTGCAATCATAAAAATTGTCTAATATCTTCATTTTTTCAACATACTTAGCTATTACCCCTCGAAAACTAAAACTTTTGACATAGGAAAAGAGCCTTTAATCACATTCTTTACCATTTGCAATCATAAAAAATTCTAATATCTTCATTTTTTCAACATACGTAGCTATTACCCTCGAAAACTAAAACTTTTGACATAGGAAAAGAGCCTTTATCACATTCTTTACCATGTGCAATCATAAAATAGTGTAATATCTTCATTTTTTCCACAGACATAGCTATTACCCTCGAAAACTAAAACTTTTGAAATAGGAAAAGAGCCTTTAATCACATTTTTTACCATTTGCAATCATAAAATAGTCTAATATCTTCATTTCTTCCACAGACAAAGCTATTACCCTCGAAAACTAAAACTTTTGAAATAGGAAAAGAGCCTTTAATCACATTCTTTACCATTTGCAATCATAAAATAGTTTAATATCTTGATTTTTTCAACATACGTAGCTCTTACCCCTCCCCGAAAACTAAAACTTTTGAAATAGGAAAAGAGCCTTTAATCACATTCTTTACTATTTGCAATCATAAAATAGTCTAATATCTTCATTTTTTCAACATACGTAGCTATTACCCCTCGAAACTAAAACTTTTGACATAGGAAAAGAGCCTTTAATCACATTCTTTACCATTTGCAATCATAAAATAGTCTAATATCTTCATTTTTTCAACATACGTAGCTATTACCCCCTCAAAAACTAAAACTTTTGAAATAGGAAAAGAGCCTTTAATCACATTCTTTACCATTTGCAATCATAAAACTGTCTAATATCTTCATTTTTTCCACAGACAAAGCTATTACCCTCGAAAAACTATAACTTTCGAAATAGGAAAAGAGCCTTTAATCACATTCTTTACCATGTGCAATCATAAAATAGTCTAATATCTTCATTTTTTCCACAGACATAGCTATTACCCTCGAAAACCAAAACTTTTGAAATAGGAAAAGAGCCTTTAATCACATTCTTTACCATTTGCAATCATAAAATAGTCTAATATCTTCATTTTTTTCAACATACGTAGCTATTACCCTCGAAAACTAAAACTTTTGACATAGGAAAAGAGCCTTTAATCACATACTTTACCATTTGCAATCATAAAACAGTCTAATATCTTCATTTTTCAACATACGTAAGCTCTTACCCCCCCGAAAACTAAAACGTTTGAAATAGGAAAAGAGCCTTTAATCACATTCTTTATTCATTTGCAATCAAAAAATAGTCTAATATCTTTATTTTTTCAACATACGTAGCTATTACCCTCGAAAACTAAATCTTTTGACATAGGAAAAGAGCCATTAATCACATTCTTTACCATGTGCAATCATAAAATAGTCTAATATCTTCATTTTTTCCACAGACAAAGCTATTACCCTCGAAAACAAAAACTTTTGAAATAGGGAAAAGAGCCTTTAATCACATTCTTTACCATTTGCAATCATAAAATAGTTTAATATCTTGATTTTTTCAACATACGTAGCTCTTACCCCCCGAAAACTAAAACTTTTGAAATAGGAAAAGAGCCTTTAATCACATTCTTTACCCATTTGCAATCATAAAATAGTCTAATATCTTCATTTTTTCAACATACGTAGCTATTACCCTCGAAAACTAAAACTTTTGACATAGGAAAAGAGCCTTTAATCACATTCTTTACCATTTGCAAATCATAAAATAGTCTAATATCTTAATTTTTTCAACATACGTAGCTATTACCCTCAAAAACTAAAACTTTTGAAATAGGAAAAAGAGCCTTTAATCACATTCTTTACCATTTGCAATCATAAAAGAGTCTAATATCTTCATTTTTTCAACATACGTAGCTATTACCCTCGAAAACTAAAACTTTTGATAATAGGAAAAGAGCCTTTAATCACATTCTGTACCATCTGCAATCTTAAAATTGTCTAATATCTTCATTTTTTCAACATACGTAGCTATTACCCTCGAAAACTAAAACTTTTGAAATAGGAAAAGAGCCTTTAATCACATTCTTTACTATTTGCAATCATAGAATTGTCTAATATCTTCATTTTTTCAACATGCGTAGCTATTACCTCGAAAACTAAAACTTTTGACATAGGGAAACAGCCTTTAATCATATCCTTTACCATTCGCAATCATAAAATAGTCTAATATCTTCATTTTTCAACATACGTAGCTATTACCCTCGAAAACTAAAACTTTTGACAAAGGAAAAGAGCCTTTAATCACATTCTTTACCATTTGCAATCATAAAATAGTCTAATATCTTCATTTTTTCCAAAGACAAAGCTATTACCCTCGAAAACTATAACTTTTGACATAGGAAAAGAGGCCTTTAATCACATTCTTTACCATGTGCAATCATAAAATTGTCTAATATCTTCATTTTTTCAACATACTTAGCTATTACCCTCGAAAACTAAAACTTTTGACATAGGAAAAGAGCCTTTAATCACATTCTTTACCATTTGCAATCATAAAAAATTCTAATATCTTCATTTTTTCAACATACGTAGCTATTACCCTCGAAAACTAAAACTTTTGAAATAGGAAAAGAGCCTTTAATCACATTCTTTACCATTTGCAATCTTAAAATAGTTTAATATCTTGATTTTTTCAACATACGTAGCTATTACCCTCGAAAACTAAAACTTTTGAAATAGGAAAAGAGCCTTTAATCACATTCTTTACTATTTGCAATCATAAAATTGTCTAATATCTTCATTTATTCAACATACGTAGCTATTACCCTCGAAAACTAAAACTTCTGACTTAGGAAAAGAGCCTTTAATCACATTCTTTACCATTTGCAATCATAAAATAGTCTAATATCTTCATTTTTTTCCACAGACATAGCTATTACCCCCGAAGATATTAGACTATTTTATGATTGCGAATGGTAAGGGATATGATTAAAGGCTGTTTCCCTATGTCAAAAGTTTTTCCAATATCTTCATTTTTTCCAAAGACAAAGCTATTACCCTCGAAAACTATAACTTTTGACATAGGAAAAGAGCCTTTAATCGCATTCTTTACCATGTGCAATCATAAAATTAGTTTTCGAGGGTAATAGCTATGTCTGTGGAAAAAATGAAGATATTAGACTATTTTATGATTGCACATGGTAAAGAATGTGATTAAAGGCTCTTTTCTTATGTCAAAAGTTTTAGTTTTCGAGGGTAATAGCTACGTATGTTGAATAAATGAAGATATTAGACAATTTTATGATTGCAAAATAGTAAAGAATGTGATTAAAGGCTCTTTTCCTATTTCAAAAGTTTTAGTTTTCGAGGGTAATAGCTACGTATGTTGAAAAAATCAAAATATTAAACTATTTTATGATTGCAAATGGTAAAGAATGTGATTAAAGGCTCTTTTCCTATTTCAAAAGTTTTAGTTTTCGAGGGTAATAGCTACGTATGTTGAAAAAATGAAGATATTAGAATTTTTTATGATTGCAAATGGTAAAGAATGTGATTAAAGCTCTTTTCCTATGTCAAAAGTTTTAGTTTTCGAGGGGTAATAGCTAAGTATGTTGAAAAAAATGAAGATATTAGACAATTTTATGATTGCACATGGTAAAGAATGTGATTAAAGGCTCTTTTCCTATGTCAAAAGTTATAGTTTTTGAGGGTAATAGCTTTGTCTTTGGAAAAAATGAAGATATTAGACTATTTTATGAGCCTTTAATCACATTCTATACCATTTGCAATCATAAAATAGTCTAATATCTTCATTTTTTCCACAGACAAAGCTATTACCCTCGAAAACTAAAACTTTTGAAATAGGAAAAGAGCCTTTAATCACATTCTTTACCATTTGCAATCATAAAATAGTTTAATATCTTGATTTTTTCAACATACGTAGCACTTACCACCGAAAACTAAAACTTTTGAAATAGGAAAAGAGCCTTTAATCACATTCTTTACCATTTGCAAACATAAAATAGTCTAATATCTTCATTTTTTCAACATACGTAGCTATTACCCTCGAAAACTAAAACTTTTGACATAGGAAAAGAGCCTTTAATCACATTCTTTACCATTTGCAATCATAAAATAGTCTAATATCTTCATTTTTTCAACATACGTAGCTATTACCCTCAAAAACTAAAACTTTTGAAATAGGAAAAGAGCCTTTAATCACATTCTTTACCATTTGCAATCATAAAACTGTCTAATATCTTCATTTTTTCCACAGACAAAGCTATTACCCTCGAAAACTATAACTTTCGAAATAGGAAAAGAGCCTTTAATCACATTCTCTACCATGTGCAATCATAAAATAGTCTAATATCTTCATTTTTTCAACAGACATAGCTATTACCCTCGAAAACCAAAACTTTTGAAATAGGAAAAGAGCCTTTAATCACATTCTTTACCATTTGCAATCATAAAATAGTCTAATATCTTCATTTTTTCAACATACGTAGCTATTACCCTCGAAAACTAAAACTTTTGACATAGGAAAAGAGCCTTTAATCACATACTTTACCATTTGCAATCAAAAAATAGTCTAATATCTTCATTTTTTCAACATACGTAGCTATTACCCTCGAAAACTAAAACTTTTGACATAGGGAAAGAGCCTTTAATCATATCCTTTACCATTTGCAATCATAAAATAGTCTAATATCTTCATTTTTTCAACATTCGTAGCTATTACCCTCGAAAACTAAAACTTTTGACAAAGGAAAAGAGCCTTTAATCACATTCTTTACCATTTGCAATCATAAAATAGTCTAATATCTTCATTTTTTCCAAAGACAAAGCTATTACCCTCGAAAACTATAACTTTTGACATAGGAAAAGAGCCTTTAATCGCATTCTTTACCATGTGCAATCATAAAATTGTCTAATATCTTCATTTTTTCAACATACGTAGCTATTACCCTCGAAAACTAAAACTTTTGACATAGGAAAAGAGCCTTTAATCACATTCTTTACCATTTGCAATCATAAAAAAGTCTAATATCTTCATTTTTTCAACATACGTAGCTATTACCCTCGAAAACTAAAACTTTTGACATAGGAAAAGAGCCTTTAATCACATTCTTTACCATTTGCAATCATAAAATAGTCTAATATCTTCATTTTTTCAACATACGTAGCTATGACCCTCGAAAACTAAAACTTCTGACATAGGAAAAGAGCCTTTAATCACATTCTTTACCATTTGCAATCATAAAATAGTCTAATATCTTCATTTTTTCAACATACGTAGCTATTACCCTCAAAAACTAAAACTTTGAAATAGGAAAAGAGCGTTTAATCACATTCTTTACCATTTGCAATCATAAAATAGTCTAATATCTAAATTTCTCCAACATACGTAGCTATTACCCTCGAAAACTAAAACTTTTGACATAGGGAAAGAGCCTTTAATCATATCCTTTACCATTTGCAATCATAAAATAGTCTAATATCTTCATTTTTTCAACATTCGTAGCTATTACCCTCGAAAACTAAAACTTTTGACAAAGGAAAAGAGCCTTTAATCACATTCTTTACCATTTGCAATCATAAAATAGTCTAATATCTTCATTTTTTCCAAAGACAAAGCTATTACCCTCGAAAACTATAACTTTTGACATAGGAAAAGAGCCTTTAATCGCATTCTTTACCATGTGCAATCATAAAATTGTCTAATATCTTCATTTTTTCAACATACGTAGCTATTACCCTCGAAAACTAAAACTTTTGACATAGGAAAAGAGCCTTTAATCACATTCTTTACCATTTGCAATCATAAAAAAGTCTAATATCTTCATTTTTTCAACATACGTAGCTATTACCCTCGAAAACTAAAACTTTTGACATAGGAAAAGAGCCTTTAATCACATTCTTTACCATGAGCAATCATAAAATAGTGTAATATCTTCATTTTCTCCACAGACATAGCAATTACCCTCGAAAACTAAAACTTTTGAAATAGGAAAAGAGCCTTTAATCACATTCTATACCATTTGCAATCATAAAATAGTCTAATATCTTCATTTTTTCCACAGACAAAGCTATTACCCTCGAAAACTAAAACTTTTGAAATAGGAAAAGAGCCTTTAATCACATTCTTTACCATTTGCAATCAAAAAATAGTCTAATATCTTCATTTTTTCAACATACGTAGCTCTTACCCCCGAAAACTAAAACTTTCGAAATAGGGAAAAGAGCCTTTAATCATATTCTTTACCATTTGCAATCATAAAATAGTCTAATATCTTCATTTTTTCAACATAAGTAGCTATTACCCTCGAAAACTAAAACTTTTGACATAGGAAAAGAGCCTTTAATAACATTCTTTACCATGTGCAATCATAAAATAGTCTAATATCTTCATTTTTTCCACAGACATAGCTATTACCCTCGAAAACTAAAACTTTTCAAATAGGAAAAGAGCCTTTAATCAGCTTTTTTACCATTTGCAATCGTAAAATAGTCTAATATCTTCATTTTTTCAACATACGTAGCTATTACCCTCGAAAACTAAAACTTTTGAAATAGGAAAAGAGCCTTTAATCACATTCTTTACAAAGAGCAATCATAAAATAGTCTAATATTTTCATTTTTTCCACAGACATAGCTATTACCCTCGAAAACTAAAACTTTTGACATAGGAAAAGAGCCTTTAATCACATTCTTTACTATTTGCAATCATAAAATTGTCTAATATCTTTATTTTTTCCACAGACAAAGCTATTACCCTCGAAGACTTAAACTTTTGACCTAGGAAAAGAGCCTTTAATCACATTCTTTAGTATTTGCAATAATAAAATAGTCTAATATCTTCATTTTTTTCAACATACGTAGCTATTACCCTCGAAAACTAAAACTTTTGATAATAGGAAAAGAGCCTTTAATCACATTCTGTACCATCTGCAATCTTAAAATTGTCTAATATCTTCATTTTTTCAACATACGTAGCTATTACCCTCGAAAACTAAAACTTTTGAAATAGGAAAAGAGCCTTTAATCACATTCTTTACTATTTGCAATCATAAAATTGTCTAATATCTTCATTTTTTCAACATGCGTAGCTATTACCCTCGAAAACTAAAACTTTTGACATAGGGAAAGAGCCTTTAATCATATCCTTTACCATTCGCATTCATAAAATAGTCTAATATCTTCATTTTTTCAACATACGTAGCTATTACCCTCGAAAACTAAAACTTTTGACAAAGGAAAAGAGCCTTTAATCACATTCTTTACCATTTGCAATCATAAAATAGTCTAATATCTTCATTTTTTCCAAAGACAAAGCTATTACCCTCGAAAACTATAACTTTTGACATAGGAAAAGAGCCTTTAATCACATTCTTTACCATGTGCAATCATAAAATTGTCTAATATCTTCATTTTTTCAACATACTTAGCTATTACCCTCGAAAACTAAAACTTTTGACATAGGAAAAGAGCCTTTAATCACATTCTTTACCATTTGCAATCATAAAAAATTCTAATATCTTCATTTTTTCAACATACGTAGCTATTACCCTCGAAAACTAAAACTTTTGACATAGGAAAAGAGCCTTTAATCACATTCTTTACCATGTGCAATCATAAAATAGTGTAATATCTTCATTTTTTCCACAGACATAGCTATTACCCTCGAAAACTAAAACTTTTGAAATAGGAAAAGAGCCTTTAATCACATTCTTTACCATTTGCAATCATAAAATAGTTTAATATCTTGATTTTTTTTCAACATACGTAGCTCTTACCTCCGAAAACTAAAACTTTTGAAATAGGAAAAGAGCCTTTAATCACATTCTTTACCATTTGCAATCATAAAATAGTCTAATATCTTCATTTTTTCAACATACGTAGCTATTACCCTCGAAAACTAAAACTTTTGACATAAGAAAAGAGCCTTTAATCACATTCTTTACCATGTGCAATCATAAAATAGTCTAATATCTTCATTTTTTCCACAGACATAGCAATTACCCTCGAAAACTAAAACTTTTCAAACAGGAAAAGAGCCTTTAATCAGCTTCTTTACCATTTGCAATCATAAAATAGTCTAATATCTTCATTTTTTCAACATACGTAGCTATTACCCTCGAAAACTAAAACTTTTGACATAGGAAAAGGGCCTTTAATCACATTCTTTACCATGTGCAATCATAAAATAGTCTAATATCTTCATTTTTTGAACATACATAGCTATTACCCTCGAAAACTAAAACTTTTGAAATAGGAAAAGAGCCTTTAATCACATTCTTTACAATGAGCAATCATAAAATAGTCTAATATTTTCATTTTTTCCACAGACATAGCTATTACCCTCGAAAACTAAAACTTTTGACATAGGAAAAGAGCCTTTAATCACATTCTTTACTATTTGCAATCATAAAATTGTCTAATATCTTTATTTTTTCCACAGACAAAGCTATTACCCTCGAAGACTTAAACTTTTGACCTAGGAAAAGAGCCTTTAATCACATTCTTTACCATTTGCAATCATAAAACAGTCTAATATCCTCGTGTTTTCGACATATGTAGCTATTACCCTCGAAAACTAAAACTTTTGAAATAGGAAAAGAGCCTTTAATCACATTCTTTACCATTTGCAATCATAAAATAGTTTAATATCTTCATTTTTTCAACATACGTAGCTATTACCCTCGAAAACTAAAACTTTTGAAATAGGAAAAGAGCCTTTAATCACATTCTTTACCATTTGCAATCATAAAGTTGTCTAATATCTTCATTTTTTTCCACAGACAAAGCTATTACCCTCGAAAACTAAAACTTTTGAAATAGGAAAAGAGCATTTAATCACATTCTTTACCATTTGCAATCATAAAATAGTCTAATATCTTCATTTTTTCAACATACCTAGCTATTACCCTCGAAAACTAAAGCTTTTGACATAGGAAAAGAGCCTTTAATCACATTTTTTACCATTTGCAATCATACTATAGTCTAATTTCTTCATTTTTTCAACATACGTAGCTCTTACCCCCGAAAACTAAAACTTTTGAAATAGGAAAAGAGCCTTTAATCACATTCTTTACCATTTGCAATCATAAAATAGTCTAATATCTTCATTTTTTCAACATACGTAGCTATTACCCTCGAAAACTAAAACTTTTGACATAGGAAAAGAGCCTTTAATCACATTCTTTACCATGTGCAATCATAAAATTGTCTAATATCTTCATTTTTTCCACAGAAATAGCTATTACCCTCGAAAATTAAAACTTTTGAAACAGGAAAAGAGCCTTTAATCACATTCTTTACCATTTGCAATCATAAAATAGTTTAATATCTTCATTTTTCAACATACGTAGCTATTACCCTCGAAAACTAAAACTTTTGAAATAGGAAAAGAGCCTTTAATCACATTCTTTACCATGTGCAATCATAAAATAGTCTAATATCTTCATTTTTTCAACATACGTAGCTATTACCCTAGAAAACTAAAACTTTTGACATAGGAAAAGAGCCTTTAATCACATTCTTTACCATGTGCAATCATAAAATAGTCTAATATCTTCATTTTTTCCACAGATATAGCTATTACCCTCGAAAACTAAAACTTTTGAAATAGGGAAAAGAGCCTTTAATCACATTCTTTACCATGTGCAATCATAAAATAGTCTAATATCTTCATTTTTTCAACATACGTAGCTATTACCCTCGAAAACTAAAACTTTTGACATAGGAAAAGAGCCTTTAATCACATTCTTTACCATGTGCAATCATAAAATAGTCTAATATTTTCATTTTTTCAACATACGTAGCTATTACCCTCGAAAACTAAAACTTTTGACATAGAAAAAGAGCCTTTAATCACATTCTTTACCATGTGCAGTCATAAAATAGTCTAATATCTTCATTTTTTCCACAGACATAGCTATTACCCTCGAAAACTAAAACTTTTCAAACAGGGAAAAGAGCCTTTAATCAGCTTCTTTACCATTTGCAATCATAAAATAGTCTAATATCTTCATTTTTTCAACATACGTAGCTATTACCCTCGAAAACTAAAACTTTTGACATAGGAAAAGAGCCTTTAATCACATTCTTTACCATGTGCAATCATAAAATAGTATAATATCTTCATTTTTTGAACATACATATCTATTACCCTCGAAAACTAAAACTTTTGAAATAGGAAAAGAGCCTTTAATCACATTCTTTACAATGAGCAATCATAAAATAGTCTAATATTTTCATTTTTTCCACAGACATAGCTATTACCCTCGAAAACTAAAACTTTTGACATAGGAAAAGAGCCTTTAATCACATTCTTTACTATTTGCAATCATAAAATTGTCTAATATCTTTATTTTTTCCACAGACAAAGCTATTACCCTCGAAGACTTAAACTTTTGACCTAGGAAAAGAGCCTTTAATCACATTCTTTACCATTTGCAATCATAAAACAGTCTAATATCCTCGTGTTTTCGACATATGTAGCTATTACCCTCGAAAACTAAAACTTTTGAAATAGGAAAAGAGCCTTTAATCACATTCTTTACCATTTGCAATCATAAAATAGTTTAATATCTTCATTTTTTCAACATACGTAGCTATTACCCTCGAAAACTAAAACTTTTGAAATAGGAAAAGAGCCTTTAATCACATTCTTTACCATTTGCAATCATAAAATTGTCTAATATCTTCATTTTTTTCCACAGACAAAGCTATTACCCTCGAAAACTAAAACTTTTGAAATAGGAAAAGAGCATTTAATCACATTCTTTACCATTTGCAATCTTAAAATAGTCTAATATCTTCATTTTTTCAACATACCTAGCTATTACCCTCGAAAACTAAACCTTTTGACATAGGAAAAGAGCCTTTAATCACATTTTTTACCATTTGCAATCATACTATAGTCTAATTTCTTCATTTTTTCAACATACGTAGCTCTTACCCCCGAAAACTAAAACTTTTGAAATAGGAAAAGAGCCTTTAATCACATTCTTTACCATTTGCAATCATAAAATAGTCTAATATCTTCATTTTTCAACATACGTAGCTATTACCCTCGAAAACTAAAACTTTTGAAATAGGAAAAGAGCCTTTAATCACATTCTTTACCATGTGCAATCATAAAATAGTCTAATATCTTCATTTTTTCAACATACGTAGCTATTACCCTCGAAAACTAAAACTTTTGACATAGGAAAAGAGCCTTCAATCACATTCTTTACCATGTGCAATCATAAAATAGTCTAATATCTTCATTTTTTCCACAGAAATAGCTATTACCCTCGAAAACTAAAACTTTTGAAATAGGAAAAGAGCCTTTAATCACATTCTTTACCATGTGCAATCATAAAATAGTCTAATATCTTAATTTTTTCAACATACGTAGCTATTACCCTCGAAAACTAAAACTTTTGACATAGGAAAAGAGCCTTTAATCACATTCTTTACCATGTGCAATCATAAAATAGTCTAATATTTTCATTTTTTCAACATACGTAGCTATTACCCTCGAAAACTAAAACTTTTGACATAGAAAAAGAGCCTTTAATCACATTCTTTACCATGTGCAGTCATAAAATAGTCTAATATCTTCATTTTTTCCACAGACATAGCTATTACCCTCGAAAACTAAAACTTTTGAAATAGGAAAAGAGCCTTTAATCACATTCTTTACCATTTGCAATCATGAAATAGTCTAATATCGTCATTTTTTCCACAGACAAAGCTATTACCCTCGAAAACTAAAACTTTTGAAATAGGGAAAAGAGCCTTTAATCACATTCTTTACCATGTGCAATCATAAAATAGTCTAATATCTTCATTTTTTCAACATACGTAGCTATTACCCTCGAAAAATAAAACTTTTGACATAGGAAAAGAGCCTTTAATCCCATTCTTTACCATGTGCAATCATAAAATAGTCTAATATCTTCATTTTTCAACATACGTAGCCATTACCCTCGAAAACTAAAACTTTTGACATAGGAAAAGAGCCTTTAATCACATTCTTTACCATGTGCAATCATAAAATAGTCTAATATCTTCATTTTTTCAACATACGCAGCTATTACCCTCGAAAACTAAAACTTTTGACATAGGAATGAGCCTTTAATCACATTCTTTACCATTTGCAATCATAAAATAGTCTAATATCTTCATTTTTTCAACATACGTAGCTATTACCCTCGAAAACTAAAACTTTTGACATAGTAAAAGAGCCTTTAATCACATTCTTTACCATTTGCAATCATAAAATAGTCTAATATCTTCATTTTTTTAACATACGTAGCTATTACCCTCGAAAAATAAAACTTTTGACATAGGAAAAGAGCCTTTAATCACATTCTTTACCATGTGCAATCATAAAATAGTCTAATATCTTCATTTTTTCCACAGACATAGCTATTACCCTCGAAAACTAAAACTTTTGACATAGGAAAAGAGCCTTTAATCACATTCTTTACCATTTGCAATCATAAAATTGTCTAATATCTTTATTTTTTCCACAGACAAAGCTATTACCCTCGAAAACTAAAACTTTTGACATAGGAAAAGAGCCTTTAATTACATTCTTTACCATTTGCAATCATAAAATAGTCTAATATCTTCATTCTTTCAACATACGTAGCTATTACCCTCGAAAACTAAACCTTTTGACATAGGAAAAGAGCCTTTAATCACATTCTTACCATTTGCAATCATACTATAGTCTAATATCTTCATTTTTTCAACATACGTAGCTATTACCCTCGAAAACTAAAACTTTTGAAATAGGAAAAGAGCCTTTAATCATATTCTTTACCATTTGCAATCATAAAATAGTCTAATATCTTCATTTTTTCAACATACGTAGCTAATTTCCTCGAAAACTAAAACTTTTGACATAGGAAAAGAGCCTTTAATCACATTCTTTACCATTTGCAATCATACTATAGTCTAATATCTTCATTTTTTCAACATACGTAGCTCTTACCCCCGAAAACTAAATTTTTGAAATATTAAAAGAGCCTTTAATCACATTCTTTACCATTTGCAATCATAAAATAGTCTAATATCTTCATTTTTTCAACATACGTAGCTATTACCCTCGAAAACTAAAACTTTTGACATAGAAAAAGACCCTTTAATTACATTCTTTACCATGTGCAATCATAAAATAGTCTAATATCTGCATTTTTTCCACAGACATAGCTATTACCCTCGAAAACTAAAACTTTTGAAATAGGAAAAGAGCCTTTAATCACATTCTTTACCATTTGCAATTATAAAATAGTCTAATATCTTCAGTTTTTCCACAGACAAAGCTATTACCCTCGAAAACTAAAACTTTTGAAATAGGAAAAGAGCCTTTAATCACATTCTTTACCATTTGCAATCATAAAATAGTCTAATATCTTCATTTTTTCAACATACGTAGCTCTTACCCCCGAAAACTAAAACTTTTGAAATAGGAAAAGAGCCTTTAATCACATTCTTTACCATTTGCAATCATAAAATAGTCTAATATCTTCATTTTTCAACATACGTAGCTATTACCCTCGAAAACTAAAACTTTTGAAATAGGAAAAGAGCCTTTAATCACATTCTTTACCATGTGCAATCATAAAATAGTCTAATATCTTCATTTTTTCAACATACGTAGCTATTACCCTCGAAAACTAAAACTTTTGACATAGGAAAAGAGACTTTAATCACATTCTTTACCATTTGCAATCATAAAATAGTCTAATATCTTCATTTTTTCAACATACGTAGCTATTACCCTCGAAAACTAAAACTTTTGACATAGGAAAAGAGCCTTTAATCACATTCTTTACCATTTGCAATCATAAAATAGTCTAATATCTTCATTTTTTCAACATACGTAGCTATTACCCTCGAAAACTAAAACTTTTGACATTGGAAAAGAGCCTTTAATCACATTCTTTACCATGTGCAATCATAAAATAGTCTAATATCTTCATTTTTTCAACATACGTAGCTATTACCCTCGAAAACTAAAACTTTTGACATAGGAAAATAGCCTTAAATCACATTCTTTACCATTTGCAATCATAAAATAGTCTAATATCTTCATTTTTTCAACATACGTAGCTATTACCCTCGAAAACTAAAACTTTTGACATAGTAAAAGAGTCTTTAATCACATCCTTTACCATTTGCAATCATAAAATAGTCTAATATCTTCATTTTTTCAACATACGTAGCTATTACCCTCGAAAAATAAAACTTTTGACATAGGAAAAGAGCCTTTAATCACATTCTTTACCATGTGCAATCATAAAAAAGTCTAATATCTTCATTTTTTCCACAGACATAGCTATTACCCTCGAAAACTAAAACTTTTGACAAAGGAAAAGAGCCTTTAATCACATTCTTTACCATTTGCAATCATAAAATTGTCTAATATCTTCATTTTTTCAACATACGTAGCTATTACCCTCGAAAACTAAAACTTTTGACATAGAAAAAGACCTTTAATCACATTCTTTACCATGTGCAGTCATAAAATAGTCTAATATCTTCATTTTTTCCACAGACATAGCTATTACCCTCGAAAACTAAAACTTTTGAAATAGGAAAAGAGCCTTTAATCACATTCTTTAACCATTTGCAATCATGAAATAGTCTAATATCGTCATTTTTCCACAGACAAAGCTATTACCCTCGAAAACTAAAACTTTTGAAATAGGAAAAGAGCCTTTAATCACATTCTTTACCATTTGCAATCATAAAATAGTCTAATATCTTCATTTTTTCAACATACGTAGCTATTACCCTCGAAAAATAAAACTTTTAACATAGGAAAAGAGCCTTTAATCACATTCTTTACCATGTGCAATCATAAAATAGTCTAATATCTTCATTTTTCAACATACGTAGCTATTACCCTCGAAAACTAAAACTTTTGACATAGGAAAAGAGCCTTTAATCACATTCTTTACCATGTGCAATCATAAAATAGTCTAATATCTTCATTTTTTCAACATACGCAGCTATTACCCTCGAAAACTAAAACTTTTGACATAGGAATGAGCCTTCAATCACATTCTTTACCATTTGCAATCATAAAATAGTCTAATATCTTCATTTTTTCAACATACGTAGCTATTACCCTCGAAAACTAAAACTTTTGACATAGTAAAAGAGCCTTTAATCACATTCTTTACCATTTGCAATCATAAAATAGTCTAATATCTTCATTTTTTCAACATACGTAGCTATTACCCTCGAAAAATAAAACTTTTGACATAGGAAAAGAGCCTTTAATCACATTGTTTACCATGTGCAATCATAAAATAGTCTAATATCTTCATTTTTTCCACAGACATAGCTATTATCCTCGAAAACTAAAACTTTTGACATAGGAAAAGAGCCTTTAATCACATTCTTTACCATTTGCAATCATAAAATTGTCTAATATCTTTATTTTTTTCCACAGACAAAGCTATTACCCTCGAAAACTAAAACTTTTGACATAGGAAAAGAGCCTTTAATAATATTCTTTACCATTTGCAATCATAAAATAGTCTAATATCTTCATTTTTTCAACATACGTAGCTATTACCCTCGAAAACTAAACCTTTTGACATAGGAAAAGAGCCTTTAATCACATTCTTTACCATTTGCAATCATACTATAGTCTAATATCTTCATTTTTTCAACATACGTAGCTATTACCCTCGAAAACTAAAACTTTTGAAATAGGAAAAGAGCCTTTAATCATATTCTTTACCATTTGCAATCATAAAATAGTCTAATATCTTCATTTTTTCAACATACGTAGCTAATTTACTCGAAAACTAAAACTTTTGACATAGGAAAAGAGCCTTTAATCACATTCTTTACCATTTGCAATCATACTATAGTCTAATATCTTCATTTTTTCAACATACGTAGCTCTTACCCCCGAAAACTAAATTTTTGAAATATTAAAAGAGCCTTTAATCACATTCTTTACCATTTGCAAT
>NW_027065611.1:0-21335 GCF_032884065.1 Artemia franciscana | reverse complement strand
TTTTTCAACAAAGCTATTACCCTCGAAAACTAAAACTTTTGAAATAGGAAAAGAGCCTTTAATCACATTCTTTACCATTTGCAATCATAAAATAGTCTAATATCTTCATTTTTTCAACATACGTAGCTATTACCCTCGAAAACTAAAACTTTTGACATAGGAAAAAGAGCCTTTAATCACATTCTTTACCGTTTGCAATCATAAAATAGTCTAATATCTTCATTTTTTCAACATACGTAGCTATTACCCTCGAAAACTAAAACTTTTGAAATAGTAAAAGAGCCTTTAATCACATTCTTTACCATTTGCAATCATAAAATAGTCTAATATCTTCATTTTTTCAACATATGTAGCTATTACCCTCGAAAACTAAAACTTTTGACATAGGAAAAGAGCCTTTAATCACATTCTTTACCATGTGCAATCATAAAATAGTCTAATATCTTCATTTTTTCAACATACATAGCTATTACCCTCGATAACTAAAACTTTTGAAATAGGAAAAGAGCCTTTAATCACATTCTTTACCATGTGCAATCATAAAATTTTCTAATATCTTCATTTTTTCAACATACGTAGCTATTACCCTCGAAAACTAAAACTTTTGAAATAGGAAAAGAGCCTTTAATCACATTCTTTACCATGTGCAATCATAAAATAGTCTAATATCTTCATTTTTTCAACATACGTAGCTATTACCCTCGAAAACTAAAACTTTTGAAATAGGAAAAGAGCCTTTAATCACATTCTTTACCATGTGCAATCATAAAATTGTCTAATATCTTCATTTTTTAAACATACGTAGCTATTACCCTCGAAAACTAAAACTTTTGAAATAGAATTAGAGCCTTTAATCACATTCTTTACCATGTGCAATCATAAAATTGTCTAATATCTTCATTTTTCAACATAAGTAGCAATTACCCTCGAAAACTAAAACTTTTGACATTGGAAAAGAGCCTTTAATCAAATTCTTCACCGTGGGCAATCATAAAATAGTCTAATATCTTCATTTTTTCAACATACGTAGCTATTACCCTCGAAAACTAAAACTTTTGAAATAGGAAAAGAGCCTTTAATCACATTCTTTACCATGTGCAATCATAAAATAGTTTAATATCTTCATTTTTTCAACATACGTAGCTATTACCCTCGAAAACTAAAACTTTTGAAATAGGAAAAGAGCCTTTAATTACATTTTTTACCATGTGCAATCATAAAATAGTCTAATATCTTCATTTTACCATGTGCAATCATAAAATAGTCTAATATCTTCATTTTTTCAACATACGTAGCTATTACCCTCGAAAACTAAAACTTTTGAAATAGGAAAAGAGCCTTTAATCACATTCTTTACCATGTGCAATCATAAAAATTTTTTTCATAAAATTGTCTAATATCTTCATTTTTTTCACAGACAAAGCTCTTACCCTCGAATCTAAAACTTTTGAAATAGGAAAAGAGCCTTTAATCACATTCTTTACCATTTGCAATCATAAAATAGTCTAATATCTTCATTTTTTCAACATACGTAGCTATTACCCTCGAAAACTAAAACTTATGAAATAGAAAAAAAGCCTTTAATCACATTCTTTACCATTTGCAATCATAAAATAGTCTAATATCTTCATTTTTTCAACTTACGTAGCTATTACCCTCGAAAACTAAAACTTTTGAAATAGGAAAAGAGCCTTTAATCACATTCTTTACCATTTGCAATCATAAAATTGTCTAATATCTTCATTTTTTCCACAGACAAAGCTATTACCCTCGAAAACTAAAACTTTTGAAATAGGAAAAGAGCCTTTAATCACATTCTTTACCATTTGCAATCATAAAATAGTCTAATATCTTCATTTTTTCAACATACGTAGCTATTACCCTCGAAAACTAAAACTTTTGACATAGGAAAAGAGCCTTTAATCACATTCTTTACCATTTGCAATCATAAAATAGTCTAATATCTTCATTTTTTCAACATACGTAGCTATTACCCTCGAAAACTAAAACTTTTGAAATAGTAAAAGAGCCTTTAATCACATTCTTTACCATTTGCAATCATAAAATAGTCTAATATCTTCATTTTTTCCACAGACTAGCTATTACCCTCGAAAACTAAAACTTTTGAAATAGGAAAAGAGCCTTTAATCACATTCTTTACCATTTGCAATCATAAAATAGTCTAATATCTTCATTTTTTCAACATACGTAGCTATTACCCTCGAAAACTAAACTTTTGACATAGGAAAAGAGCCTTTAATCACATTCTTTACCATGTGCAATCATAAAATAGTCTAATATCTTCATTTTTTCAACATACGTAGCTATTACCCTCGTAAACTAAAACTTTTGACATAGGAAAAGAGCCTTTAATCACATTCTTTACCATGTGCAATCATAAAATAGTTAATATCTTCATTTTTTCAACATACGTAGCTATTACCCTCGAAAACTAAAACTTTTGAAATAGGAAAAGAGCCTTTAATCACATTCTTTACCATGTGCAATCATAAAATTGTCTAATATCTTCATTTTTCAACATACGTAGCTATTACCCTCGAAAACTAAAACTTTTGAAATAGGAAAAGAGCCTTTAATCACATTCTTTACCATGTGCAATCATAAAATAGTCTAATATCTTCATTTTTTCACAGACAAAGCTCTTACCCTCGAAAACTAAAACTTTTGAAATAGGAAAAGAGCCTTTAATCACATTCTTTACCATTTGCAATCATAAAATAGTCTAATATCTTCATTTTTTCAACATACGTAGCTATTACCCTCGAAAACTAAAACTTTGAAATAGGAAAAGAGCCTTTAATCACATTCTTTACCATTTGCAATCATAAAATAGTCTAATATCTTCATTTTTTCAACATACGTAGCTATTACCCTCGAAAACTAAAACTTTTGAAATAGGAAAAGAGCCTTTAATCACATTCTTTACCATTTGCAATCATAAAATAGTCTAATATCTTCATTTTTCAACAATAGCTATTACCCTCGAAAACTAAAACTTTTGAAATAGGAAAAGAGCCTTTAATCACATTCTTTACCATTTGCAATCATAAAATAGTCTAATATCTTCATTTTTTCAACATACGTAGCTATTACCCTCGAAAACTAAAACTTTTGAAATAGGAAAAGAGCCTTTAATCACATTCTTTACCATTGCAATCATAAAATAGTCTAATATCTTCATTTTTCAACATAGTAGCTATTACCCTCGAAAACTAAAACTTTTGACATTGGAAAAGAGCCTTTAATCACATTCTTTACCGTGGCAATCATAAAATAGTCTAATATCTTCATTTTTTCAACATACGTAGCTATTACCCTCGAAAACTAAAACTTTTGAAATAGGAAAAGAGCCTTTAATCACATTCTTTACCATGTGCAATCATAAAATAGTCTAATATCTTCATTTTTTCAACATACGTAGCTATTACCCTCGAAAACTAAAACTTTTGAAATAGGAAAAGAGCCTTTAAGAACATTCTTTACCATGTGCAATCATAAAATTGTCTAATATCTTCATTTACCATGTGCAATCATAAAATAGTCTAATATCTTCATTTTTTCAACATACGTAGCTATTACCCTCGAAAACTAAAACTTTTGAAATAGGAAAAGAGCCTTTAATCACATTCTTTACCATTTGCAATCATAAAATAGTCTAATATCTTCATTTTTTCACAGACAAAGCTATTACCCTCGAACTAAAACTTTTGAAATAGGAAAAGAGCCTTTAATCACATTCTTTACCATTTGCAATCATAAAATAGTCTAATATCTTCATTTTTTCAACATACGTAGCTATTACCCTCGAAAACTAAAACTTTTGAAATAGGAAAAGAGCCTTTAATCACATTCTTTACCATTTGCAATCATAAAATAGTCTAATATCTTCATTTTTTCAACATACGTAGCTATTACCCTCGAAAACTAAAACTTTTGAAATAGGAAAAGAGCCTTTAATCACATTCTTTACCATTTGCAATCATAAAATTGTCTAATATCTTCATTTTTTCCACAGACAAAGCTATTACCCTCGAAAACTAAAACTTTTGAAATAGGAAAGAGCCTTTAATCACATTCTTTACCATTTGCAATCATAAAATAGTCTAATATCTTCATTTTTTCAACATACGTAGCTATTACCCTCGAAAACTAAAACTTTTGACATAGGAAAAGAGCCTTTAATCACATTCTTTACCATTTGCAATCATAAAATAGTCTAATACCTTCATTTTTTCAACATACGTAGCTATTACCCTCGAAAACTAAAACTTTTGAAATAGTAAAAGAGCCTTTAATCACATTCTTTACCATGTGCAATCATAAAATAGTCTAATATCTTCATTTTTTCCACAGACCTAGCTATTACCCTCGAAAACTAAAACTTTTGAAATAGGAAAAGAGCCTTTAATCACATTCTTTACCATTTGCAATCATAAAATAGTCTAATATCTTCATTTTCTCAACATACGTAGCTATTACCCTCGAAAACTATAACTTTTGACATAGGAAAAGCTTTTAATCACATTCTTTACCATGTGCAATCATAAAATAGTTTAATATCTTCATTTTTTCAACATACGTAGCTATTACCCTCGTAAACTAAAACTTTTGACATAGGAAAAGAGCTTTTAATCACATTCTTTACCATGTGCAATCATAAAATAGTTAATATCTTCATTTTTTCAACATACGTAGCTATTACCCTCGCAAACTAAAACTTTTGAAATAGGAAAAGAGCCTTTAATCACATTCTTTACCATGTGCAATCATAAAATAGTCTAATATCTTCAATTTTTCCACAGACAAAGCTATTACCCTCGAAAACTAAAACTTTTGACATAGGAAAAGAGCCTTTAATCACATTCTTTACCATGTGCAATCATAAAATAGTCTAATATCTTCATTTTTTTCACAACATACGTAGCTATTACCCTCGAAACTAAAACTTTTGAAATAGGAAAAGAGCCTTTAATCACATTCTTTACCATTTGCAATCATAAAATAGTCTAATATCTTCATTTTTTCAACATACGTAGCTATTACCCTCGAAAACTAAAACTTTTGAAATAGGAAAAGAGCCTTTAATCACATTCTTTACCATTTGCAATCATAAAATAGTCTAATATCTTCATTTTTTCAACATACGTAGCTATTACCCTCGAAAACTAAAACTTTTGAAATAGGAAAAGAGCCTTTAATCACATTCTTTACCATTTGCAATCATAAAATTGTCTAATATCTTCATTTTTTCCACAGACAAAGCTATTACCCTCGAAAACTAAAACTTTTGAAATAGGAAAAGAGCCTTTAATCACATTCTTTACCATTTGCAATCATAAAATAGTCTAATATCTTCATTTTTTCAACATACGTAGCTATTACCCTCGAAAACTAAAACTTTTGAAATAGGAAAAGAGCCTTTAATCACATTCTTTACCATTGCAATCATAAAATAGTCTAATATCTTCATTTTTTCAACATACGTAGCTATTACCCTCGAAAACTAAAACTTTTGAAATAGAAAAGAGCCTTTAATCACATTCTTTACCATTTGCAATCATAAAATAGTCTAATATCTTCATTTTTTCAACATACGTAGCTATTACCCTCGAAAACTAAAACTTTTGAAATAGGAAAAGAGCCTTTAATCACATTCTTTACCATGTGCAATCATAAAATGTCTAATATCTTCATTTTTTCAACATACGTAGCTATTACCCTCGAAAACTAAAACTTTTGAAATAGGAAAAGAGCCTTTAATCACATTCTTTACCATGTGCAATCATAAAATAGTCTAATATCTTCATTTTTTCAACATACGTAGCTATTACCCTCGAAAACTAAAACTTTTGAAATAGGAAAAGAGCCTTTAATCACATTCTTTACCATTTGCAATCATAAAATAGTCTAATATCTTCATTTTTTCAACATACGTAGCTATTACCCTCGAAAACTAAAACTTTTGAAATAGGAAAAGAGCCTTTAATCACATTCTTTACCATTTGCAATCATAAAATAGTCTAATATCTTCATTTTTTCAACATACGTAGCTATTACCCTCGAAAACTAAAACTTTTGAAATAGGAAAAGAGCCTTTAATCACATTCTTTACCATGTGCAATCATAAAATAGTCTAATATCTTCATTTTTTCAACATACGTAGCTATTACCCTCGAAAACTAAAACTTTTGAAATAGGAAAAGAGCCTTTAATCACATTCTTTACCATTTGCAATCATAAAATAGTCTAATATCTTCATTTTTTCAACATACGTAGCTATTACCCTCGAAAACTAAAACTTTTGAAATAGGAAAAGAGCCTTTAATCACATTCTTTACCATGTGCAATCATAAAATAGTCTAATATCTTCATTTTTTCCACATACGTAGCTATTACCCTCGAAAACTAAAACTTTTGAAATAGGAAAAGAGCCTTTAATCACATTCTTTACCATTTGCAATCATAAAATAGTCTAATATCTTCATTTTTTCAACATACGTAGCTATTACCCTCGAAAACTAAAACTTTTGACATAGGAAAAGAGCCTTTAATCACATTCTTTACCATGTGCAATCATAAAATAGTCTAATATCTTCATTTTTCCAACATACGTAGCTATTACCCTCGAAAACTAAAACTTTTGAAATAGGAAAAGAGCCTTTAATCACATTCTTTACCATGTGCAATCATAAAATAGTCTAATATCTTCATTTTTTCAACATACGTAGCTATTACCCTCGAAAACTAAAACTTTTGAAATAGGAAAAGAGCCTTTAATCACATTCTTTACCATGTGCAATCATAAAATAGTCTAATATCTTCATTTTTTCAACATACGTAGCTATTACCCTCGAAAACTAAAACTTTTGACATAGGAAAAGAGCCTTTAATCACATTCTTTACCATGTGCAATCATAAAATAGTCTAATATCTTCATTTTTTCACAGACAAAGCTATTACCCTCGAAACTAAAACTTTTGAAATAGGAAAAGAGCCTTTAATCACATTCTTTACCATTTGCAATCATAAAATAGTCTAATATCTTCATTTTTTCAACATACGTAGCTATTACCCTCGAAAACTAAAACTTTTGAAATAGGAAAAGAGCCTTTAATCACATTCTTTACCATTTGCAATCATAAAATAGTCTAATATCTTCATTTTTTCAACATACGTAGCTATTACCCTCGAAAACTAAAACTTTTGAAATAGGAAAAGAGCCTTTAATCACATTCTTTACCATTTGCAATCATAAAATAGTCTAATATCTTCATTTTTTCAACATACGTAGCTATTACCCTCGAAAACTAAAACTTTTGAAATAGGAAAAGAGCCTTTAATCACATTCTTTACCATTTGCAATCATAAAATAGTCTAATATCTTCATTTTTTCAACATACGTAGCTATTACCCTCGAAAACTAAAACTTTTGAAATAGGAAAAGAGCCTTTAATCACATTCTTTACCGTTTGCAATCATAAAATAGTCTAATATCTTCATTTTTTCAACATACGTAGCTATTACCCTCGAAAACTAAAACTTTTGAAATAGGAAAAGAGCCTTTAATCACATTCTTTACCATTTGCAATCATAAAATAGTCTAATATCTTCATTTTTTCAACATACGTAGCTATTACCCTCGAAAACTAAAACTTTTGAAATAGGAAAAGAGCCTTTAATCACATTCTTTACCATGTGCAATCATAAAATAGTCTAATATCTTCATTTTTTCAATATACGTAGCTATTACCCTCGAAAACTAAAACTTTTGAAATAGGAAAAGAGCCTTTAATCACATTCTTTACCATGTGCAATCATAAAATAGTCTAATATCTTCATTTTTTCAACATACGTAGCTATTACCCTCGAAAACTAAAACTTTTGAAATAGGAAAAGAGCCTTTAATCACATTCTTTACCATTTGCAATCATAAAATACTCTAATATCTTCATTTTTTCAACATACGTAGCTATTACCCTCGAAAACTAAAACTTTTGAATAGGAAAAGAGCCTTTAATCACATTCTTTACCATGTGCAATCATAAAATAGTCTAATATCTTCATTTTTTCAACATACGTAGCTATTACCCTCGAAAACTAAAACTTTTGAAATAGGAAAAGAGCCTTTAATCACATTCTTTACCATTTGCAATCATAAAATAGTCTAATATCTTCATTTTTTCAACATACGTAGCTATTACCCTGAAAACTAAAACTTTTGAAATAGGAAAAGAGCCTTTAATCACATTCTTTACCATTTGCAATCATAAAATACTCTAATATCTTCATTTTTTCAACATACGTAGCTATTACCCTCGAAAACTAAAACTTTTGAAATAGGAAAAGAGCCTTTAATCACATTCTTTACCATGTGCAATCATAAAATAGTCTAATATCTTCATTTTTTCAACATACGTAGCTATTACCCTCGAAAACTAAAACTTTTGAAATAGGAAAAGAGCCTTTAATCACATTCTTTACCATTTGCAATCATAAAATACTCTAATATCTTCATTTTTTCAACATACGTAGCTATTACCCTCGAAAACTAAAACTTTTGACATAGGAAAAGAGCCTTTAATCACATTCTTTACCATGTGCAATCATAAAATAGTCTAATATCTTCATTTTTTCAACATACGTAGCTATTACCCTCGAAAACTAAAACTTTTGAAATAGGAAAAGAGCCTTTAATCACATTCTTTACCATTTGCAATCATAAAATAGTCTAATATCTTCATTTTTTCAACATACGTAGCTATTACCCTCGAAAACTAAAACTTTTGAAATAGGAAAAGAGCCTTTAATCACATTCTTTACCATTTGCAATCATAAAATAGTCTAATATCTTCATTTTTTCAACATACGTAGCTATTACCCTCGAAAACTAAAACTTTTGAAATAGGAAAAGAGCCTTTAATCACATTCTTTACCATTGCAATCATAAAATAGTCTAATATCTTCATTTTTTCAACATACGTAGCTATTACCCTCGAAAACTAAAACTTTTGAAATAGGAAAAGAGCCTTTAATCACATTCTTTACCATGTGCAATCATAAAATAGTCTAATATCTTCATTTTTTCAACATACGTAGCTATTACCCTCGAAAACTAAAACTTTTGAAATAGGAAAAGAGCCTTTAATCACATTCTTTACCATGTGCAATCATAAAATAGTCTAATATCTTCATTTTTTCAACATACGTAGCTATTACCCTCGAAAACTAAAACTTTTGAAATAGGAAAAGAGCCTTTAATCACATTCTTTACCATGTGCAATCATAAAATAGTCTAATATCTTCATTTTTTCAACATACGTAGCTATTACCCTCGAAAACTAAAACTTTTGAAATAGGAAAAGAGCCTTTAATCACATTCTTTACCATGTGCAATCATAAAATAGTCTAATATCTTCATTTTTTCAACATACGTAGCTATTACCCTCGAAAACTAAAACTTTTGAAATAGGAAAAGAGTCTTTAATCACATTCTTTACCATGTGCAATTATAAAATAGTCTAATATATTCATTTTTTCAACATACGTAGCTATTACCCTCGAAAACTAAAACTTTTGACATAGGAAAAGAGCCTTTAATCACATTCTTTACCATGTGCAATCATAAAATAGTCCAATATCTTCATTTTTTCAACATACGTAGCTATTACCCTCGAAAACTAAAACTTTTGAAATAGGAAAAGAGCCTTTAATCACATTCTTTACCATGTGCAATCATAAAATAGTCTAATATCTTCATTTTTTCCACAGACTAGCTATTACCCTCGAAAACTAAAACTTTTGAAATAGGAAAAGAGCCTTTAATCACATTCTTTACCATTTGCAATCATAAAATAGTCTAATATCTTCATTTTTCTCAACATACGTAGCTATTACCCTCGTAAACTAAAACTTTTGACATAGGAAAAGAGCCTTTAATCACATTCTTTACCATGTGCAATCATAAAATAGTCTAATATCTTCATTTCTTCAACATACGTAGCTATTACCCTCGAAAACTAAAACTTTTGAAATAGGAAAAGAGCCTTTAATCACATTCTTTACCATTTGCAATCATAAAATAGTCTAATATCTTCAATTTTTTCAACATAAGCTATTACCCTCGAAAACTAAAACTTTTGACATAGGAAAAGAGCCTTTAATCACATTCTTTACCATGTGCAATCATAAAATAGTCTAATATCTTCATTTTTTCACAGACAAAGCTATTACCCTCGAAAACTAAAACTTTTGAAATAGGAAAAGAGCCTTTAATCACATTCTTTACCATTTGCAATCATAAAATAGTTAATATCTTCAATTTTTCAACATACGTAGCTATTACCCTCGAAAACTAAAACTTTTGAAATAGGAAAAGAGCCTTTAATCACATTCTTTACCATTTGCAATCATAAAATAGTCTAATATCTTCATTTTTTCAACATACGTAGCTATTACCCTCGAAAACTAAAACTTTTGAAATAGGAAAAGAGCCTTTAATCACATTCTTTACCATGTGCAATCATAAAATAGTCTAATATCTTCATTTTTTCACAGACCTAGCTATTACCCTCGAAAACTAAAACTTTTGAAATAGGAAAAGAGCCTTTAATCACATTCTTTACCATTTGCAATCATAAAATAGTCTAATATCTTCATTTTTTCAACATACGTAGCTATTACCCTCGAAAACTAAAACTTTTGAAATAGGAAAAGAGCCTTTAATCACATTCTTTACCATGTGCAATCATAAAATAGTCTAATATCTTCATTTTTTCAACAGACCTAGCTATTACCCTCGAAAACTAAAACTTTTGAAATAGGAAAAGAGCCTTTAATCACATTCTTTACCATTGCAATCATAAAATAGTCTAATATCTTCATTTTTTCGACATACGTAGCTATTACCTCGAAAACTAAAACTTTTGACATAGGAAAAGAGCTTTTAATCACATTCTTTACCATGTGCAATCATAAAATAGTCTAATATCTTCATTTTTTCAACATACGTAGCTATTACCCTCGAAAACTAAAACTTTTGAAATAGGAAAAGAGCCTTTAATCACATTCTTTACCATTTGCAATCATAAAATTGTCTAATATCTTCATTTTTTCACAGACAAAGCTATTACCTCGAAAACTAAAACTTTTGAAATAGGAAAAGAGCCTTTAATCACATTCTTTACCATTTGCAATCATAAAATAGTCTAATATCTTCATTTTTTCAACATACGTAGCTATTACCCTCGAAAACTAAAACTTTTGACATAGGAAAAGAGCCTTTAATCACATTCTTTACCATTTGCAATCATAAAATAGTCTAATATCTTCATTTTTTCAAACATACGTAGCTATTACCCTCGAAAACTAAAACTTTTGAAATAGGAAAAGAGCTTTTAATCACATTCTTTACCATGTGCAATCATAAAATAGTCTAATATCTTCATTTTTTCAACATACGTAGCTATTACCCTCGAAAACTAAAACTTTTGAAATAGGAAAAGAGCCTTTAATCACATTCTTTACCATTTGCAATCATAAAATAGTCTAATATCAATCATAAAATAGTCTGAAATAGGAAAAGAGCCTTTAATCACATTCTTTACCATTGCAATCATAAAATAGTCTAATATCTTCATTTTTTCACAGACAAAGCTATTACCCTCGAAAACTAAAACTTTTGAAATAGGAAAAGAGCCTTTAATCACATTCTTTACCATTTGCAATCATAAAATAGTCTAATATCTTCATTTTTTCAACATACGTAGCTATTACCCTCGAAAACTAAAACTTTTGAAATAGGAAAATAGCCTTTAATCACATTCTTTACCATTTGCAATCATAAAATAGTCTAATATCTTCATTTTTTCAACATACGTAGCTATTACCCTCGAAAACTAAAACTTTTGAAATAGGAAAAGAGCCTTTAATCACATTCTTTACCATTTGCAATCATAAAATTGTCTAATATCTTCATTTTTTCAACATAAGCTATTACCCTCGAAAACTAAAACTTTTGAAATAGGAAAAGAGCCTTTAATCACATTCTTTACCATTTGCAATCATAAAATAGTCTAATATCTTCATTTTTTCAACATACGTAGCTATTACCCTCAAAAACTAAAACTTTTGAAATAGGAAAAGAGCCTTTAATCACATTCTTTACCATTTGCAATCATAAAATAGTCTAATATCTTCATTTTTTCAACATACGTAGCTATTACCCTCGAAAACTAAAACTTTTGAAATAGGAAAAGAGCCTTTAATCACATTCTTTACCATTTGCAATCATAAAATAGTCTAATATCTTCATTTTTTCAACATACGTAGCTATTACCCTCGAAAACTAAAACTTTTGACATAGGAAAAGAGCCTTTAATCACATTCTTTACCATGTGCAATCATGAAATAGTCTAATATCTTCATTTTTTCAACATACGTAGCTATTACCCTCGAAAACTAAAACTTTTGAAATAGGAAAAGAGCCTTTAATCACATTCTTTACCATTTGCAATCATAAAATAGTCTAATATTTTCATTTTTTTCAACATACGTAGCTATTACCCTCGAAAACTAAAACTTTTGAAATAGGAAAAGAGCCTTTAATCACATTCTTTACCATGTGCAATCATAAAATAGTCTAATATCTTCATTTTTTCAACATACGTAGCTATTACCCTCGAAAACTAAAACTTTTGACATAGGAAAAGAGCCTTTAATCACATTCTTTACCATGTGCAATCATAAAATAGTCTAATATCTTCATTTTTTCAACATACGTAGCTATTACCCTCGAAAACTAAAACTTTTGAAATAGGAAAAGAGTCTTTAATCACATTCTTTACCATGTGCAATCATAAAATTGTCTAATATCTCATTTTTTCAACATACGTAGCTATTACCCTCGAAAACTAAAACTTTTGAAATAGGAAAAGAGCCTTTAATCACATTCTTTACCATGTGCAATCATAAAATAGTCTAATATCTTCATTTTTTCCACAGACCTAGCTATTACCCTCGAAAACTAAAACTTTTGAAATAGGAAAAGAGCCTTTAATCACATTCTTTACCATTTGCAATTATAAAATAGTCTAATTTATTCATTTTTTCAACATACGTAGCTATTACCCTCGAAAACTAAAACTTTTGACATAGGAAAAGAGCTTTTAATCACATTCTTTACCATGTGCAATCATAAAATAGTCTAATATCTTCATTTTTTCAACATACGTAGCTATTACCCTCGAAAACTAAAACTTTTGAAATAGGAAAAGAGCCTTTAATCACATTCTTTACCATGTGCAATCATAAAATAGTCTAATATCTTCATTTTTTCACAGACAAAGCTCTTACCCTCGAAAACTAAAACTTTTGAAATAGGAAAAGAGCCTTTAATCACATTCTTTACCATTTGCAATCATAAAATAGTCTAATTTATTCATTTTTTCAACATACGTAGCTATTACCCTCGAAAACTAAAACTTTTGAAATAGGAAAAGAGCCTTTAATCACATTCTTTACCATGTGCAATCATAAAATGTCTAATATCTTCATTTTTTCAGACAACGTAGCTATTACCCTCGAAAACTAAAACTTTTGACATAGGAAAAGAGCCTTTAATCACATTCTTTACCATGTGCAATCATAAAATAGTCTAATATCTTCATTTTTTCAGACATAAGCTATTACCCTCGAAACTAAAACTTTTGAAATAGGAAAAGAGCCTTTAATCACATTCTTTATCATTTGCAATCATGAAATAGTCTAATATCTTCATTTTTCCAACATACGTAGCTATTACCCTCGAAAACTAAAACTTTTGAAATAGAAAAGAGCCTTTAATCACATTCCTTACCATTTGCAATCATAAAATAGTCTAATATCTTCATTTTTTCAACATACGTAGCTATTACCCTCGAAAACTAAAACTTTTGAAATAGGAAAAGAGCCTTTAATCACATTCTTTACCATTTGCAATCATAAAATAGTCTAATATCTTCATTTTTTCAACAACGTAGCTATTACCCTCGAAAACTAAAACTTTTGAAATAGGAAAAGAGCCTTTAATCACATTCTTTACCATTTGCAATCATAAAATAGTCTAATATCTTCATTTTTTCAACATACGTAGCTATTACCCTCGAAAACTAAAACTTTTGACATAGGAAAAGAGCCTTTAATCACATTCTTTACCATTTGCAATCATAAAATAGTCTAATATCTTCATTTTTTCAACATACGTAGCTATTACCCTCGAAAACTAAAACTTTTGAAATAGGAAAAGAGCCTTTAATCACATTCTTTACCATTTGCAATCATAAAATAGTCTAATATCTTCATTTTTTCAACATACGTAACTATTACCCTCGAAAACTAAAACTTTTGAAATAGGAAAAGAGCCTTTAATCACATTCTTTACCATGTGCAATCATAAAATAGTCTAATATCTTCATTTTTTCAACATACGTAGCTATTACCCTCGAAAACTAAAACTTTTGAAATAGGAAAAGAGCCTTTAATCACATTCTTTACCATGTGCAATCATAAAATGTCTAATATCTTCATTTTTTCCACGGACAACGTAGCTATTACCCTCGAAAACTAAAACTTTTGACTTAGGAAAAGACCTTTAATCACATTCTTTACCATGTGCAATCATAAAAATTGTCTAATATCTTCATTTTTTCAACATACACAGCTATTACCCTCGAAAACTAAAACTTTTGAAATAGGAAAAGAGCCTTTAATCACATTCTTTACCATTTGCAATCATAAAATAGTCTAATATCTTCATTTTTTCAAAATATGTAGCTCTTACCCCCGATAACTAAAACTTTTGAAATAGGAAAAGAGCCTTTAATCACATTCTTTACCATGTGCAATCATAAAATAGTCTAATATCTTCATTTTTTCAACATACGTAGCTATTACCCTCGAAAACTAAAACTTTTGAAATAGGAAAAGAGCCTTTAATCACATTCTTTACCATTTGCAATCATAAAATAGTCTAATATCTTCATTTTTTCAACATACGTAGCTATTACCCTCGAAAACTAAAACTTTTGAAATAGGAAAAGAGCCTTTAATCACATTCTTTACCATTTGCAATCATAAAATTTTAGTCTAATATCTTCATTTTTTCAACATACGTAGCTATTACCCTCGAAAACTAAAACTTTTGAAATAGGAAAAGAGCCTTTAATCACATTCTTTACCATGTGCAATCATAAAATAGTCTAATATCTTCATTTTTTCAACAGACGTAGCTATTACCATCGAAAACTAAAACTTTTGAAATAGGAAAAGAGCCTTTAATCACATTCTTTACCATTTGCAATCATAAAATAGTCTAATATCTTCATTTTTTCAACATACTAGCTATTACCCTCGAAAACTAAAACTTTTGAATAGGAAAAGAGCCTTTAATCACATTCTTCACCATTTGCAATCATAAAATAGTCTAATATCTTCATTTTTTCAACATACGTAGCTATTACCCTCGAAAACTAAAACTTTTGACATAGGAAAAGAGCCTTTAATCACATTCTTTACCATGTGCAATCATAAAATAGTCTAATATCTTCATTTTTTTCAACATACGTAGCTATTACCCTCGAAAACTAAAACTTTTGAAATAGGAAAAGAGCCTTTAATCACATTCTTTACCATGTGCAATCATAAAATTGTCTAATATCTTCATTTTTTCAACATACGTAGCTATTACCCTCGAAAACTAAAACTTTTGACATAGGAAAAGAGCCTTTAATCACATTCTTTACCATGTGCAATCATAAAATTGTCTAATATCTTCATTTTTTCACAGACAAAGCTCTTACCCTCGAACTAAAACTTTTGAAATAGGAAAAGAGCCTTTAATCACATTCTTTACCATGTGCAATCATAAAATAGTCTAATATCTTCATTTTTTCAACATACGTAGCTATTACCCTCGAAAACTAAAACTTTTGAAATAGGAAAAAGCCTTTAATCACATTCTTTACCATTTGCAATCATAAAATAGTCTAATATCTTCATTTTTTCAACATACGTAGCTATTACCCTCGAAAACTAAAACTTTTGAAATAGGAAAAGAGCCTTTAATCACATTCTTTACCATTTGCAATCATAAAATAGTCTAATATCTTCATTTTTTCAACATACGTAGCTATTACCCTCGAAAACTAAAACTTTTGAAATAGGAAAAGAGCCTTTAATCACATTCTTTACCATTTGCAATCATAAAATAGTCTAATATCTTCATTTTTTCAACATACGTAGCTATTACCCTCGAAAACTAAAACTTTTGACATAGGAAAAGAGCCTTTAATCACATTCTTTACCATTTGCAATCATAAAATAGTCTAATATCTTCATTTTTTCAACATATGTAGCTATTACCCTCGAAAACTAAAACTTTTGAAATAGGAAAAGAGCCTTTAATCACATTCTTTACCATGTGCAATCATAAAATAGTCTAATATCTTCATTTTTTCAACAGACTAGCTATTACCCTCGAAAACTAAAACTTTTGAAATAGGAAAAGAGCCTTTAATCACATTCTTTACCATTTGCAATCATAAAATAGTCTAATATCTTCATTTTTTCTCAACATACGTAGCTATTACCCTCGAAAACTAAAATTTTTGAATAGGAAAAGAGCCTTTAATCACATTCTTTACCATGTGCAATCATAAAATAGTTAATATTCATTTTTTCAACATACGTAGCTATTACCCTCGTAAACTAAAACTTTTGACATAGGAAAAGAGCTTTTAATCACATTCTTTACCATGTGCAATCATAAAATAGTTTAATATCTTCATTTTTTCAACATACGTAGCTATTACCCTCGCAAACTAAAACTTTTGAAATAGGAAAAGAGCCTTTAATCACATTCTTTACCATGTGCAATCATAAAATTGTCTAATATCTTCAATTTTTCCAACAGACAAAGCTATTACCCTCGAAAACTAAAACTTTTGACATAGGAAAAGAGCCTTTAATCACTTTCTTTACCATGTGCAATCATAAAATAGTCTAATATCTTCATTTTTTTCACAGACAAAGCTCTTACCCTCGAAATCTAAAACTTTTGAAATAGGAAAAGAGCCTTTAATCACATTCTTTACCATTTGCAATCATAAAATAGTCTAATATCTTCATTTTTTCAACATACGTAGCTATTACCCTCGAAAACTAAAACTTATGAAATAGAAAAAGAGCCTTTAATCACATTCTTTACCATTTGCAATCATAAAATAGTCTAATATCTTCATTTTTTCAACATACGTAGCTATTACCCTCGAAAACTAAAACTTTTGAAATAGGAAAAGAGCCTTTAATCACATTCTTTACCATTTGCAATCATAAAATTGTCTAATATCTTCATTTTTTCCACAGACAAAGCTATTACCCTCGAAAACTAAAACTTTTGAAATAGGAAAAGAGCCTTTAATCACATTCTTTACCATTTGCAATCATAAAATAGTCTAATATCTTCATTTTTTCAACATACGTAGCTATTACCCTCGAAAACTAAAACTTTTGACATAGGAAAAGAGCCTTTAATCACATTCTTTACCATTTGCAATCATAAAATAGTCTAATATCTTCATTTTTTCAACATACGTAGCTATTACCCTCGAAAACTAAAACTTTTGAAATAGTAAAAGAGCCTTTAATCACATTCTTTACCATTTGCAATCATAAAATAGTCTAATATCTTCATTTTTTCAACATAGTAGCTATTACCCTCGAAAACTAAAACTTTTGAAATAGGAAAAGAGCCTTTAATCACATTCTTTACCATGTGCAATCATAAAATAGTCTAATATCTTCATTTTTTCAACATACGTAGCTATTACCCTCGAAAACTAAAACTTTTGAAATAGGAAAAGAGCCTTTAATCACATTCTTTACCATGTGCAATCATAAAATTTCTAATATCTTCATTTTTTCAACATACGTAGCTATTACCCTCGAAAACTAAAACTTTTGACATAGGAAAAGAGCTTTTAATCACATTCTTTACCATGTGCAATCATAAAATAGTTTAATATCTTCATTTTTTTCAACATACGTAGCTATTACCCTCGCAAACTAAAACTTTTGAAATAGGAAAAGAGCCTTTAATCACATTCTTTACCATGTGCAATCATAAAATTGTCTAATATCTTCATTTTTTACAACATACGTAGCTATTACCCTCGAAAACTAAAACTTTTGAAATAGGAAAAGAGCCTTTAATCACATTCTTTACCATGTGCAATCATAAAATTGTCTAATATCTTCATTTTTCACAGACAAAGTAGCTTACCCTCGAAAACTAAAACTTTTGACATAGGAAAAGAGCCTTTAATCAATTCTTTACCATTTGCAATCATAAAATAGTCTAATATCTTCATTTTTTCAACATACGTAGCTATTACCCTCGAAAACTAAAACTTTTGAAATACGAAAAGAGCCTTTAATCACATTCTTTACCATTTGCAATCATAAAATAGTCTAATATCTTCATTTTTTCAACATACGTAGCTATTACCCTCGAAAACTAAAACTTTTGAAATAGGAAAAGAGCCTTTAATCACATTCTTTACCACCATTTGCATATCATATGTGCAATCATAAAATAGTCTAATATCTTCATTTTTTCAACATACGTAGCTATTACCCTCGAAAACTAAAACTTTTGAAATAGGAAAAGAGCCTTTAATCACATTCTTTACCATGTGCAATCATAAATCATAAAATTGTCTAATATCTTCATTTTTTCACAGACAAAGCTATTACCCTCGAAAACTAAAACTTTTGAAATAGGAAAAGAGCCTTTAATCACATTCTTTACCATTTGCAATCATAAAATAGTCTAATATCTTCATTTTTTCAACATACGTAGCTATTACCCTCGAAAACTAAAACTTTTGACATAGGAAAAGAGCCTTTAATCACATTCTTTACCATGTGCAATCATAAAATAGTCTAATATCTTCATTTTTTCAACATACGTAGCTATTACCCTCGAAAACTAAAACTTTTGAAATAGAAAAGAGCCTTTAATCACATTCTTTACCATGTGCAATCATAAAATAGTCTAATATCTTCATTTTTTCAACATACGTAGCTATTACCCTCGAAAACTAAAACTTTTGAAATAGGAAAAGAGCCTTTAATCACATTCTTTACCATGTGCAATCATAAAATTGTCTAATATCTTCATTTTTTTCACAGACAAAGCTCTTACCCTCGAATCTAAAACTTTTGAAATAGCAAAAGAGCCTTTAATCACATTCTTTACCATTTGCAATCATAAAATAGTCTAATATCTTCAGTTTTTCAACATACGTAGCTATTACCCTCGAAAACTAAAACTTCTGAAATAGAAAAAAAGCCTTTAATCACATTCTTTACCATTTGCAATCCTAAAATAGTCTAATATCTTCATTTTTTCAACATACGTAGCTATTACCCTCGAAAACTAAAACTTTTGAAATAGGAAAAGAGCCTTTAATCACATTCTTTACCATTTGCAATCATAAAATTGTCTAATATCTTCATTTTTTCCACAGACATAGCTATTACCCTCGAAAACTAAAACTTTTGAAATAGGAAGAGAGCCTTTAATCACATTCTTTACCATTTGCAATCATAAAATAGTCTAATATCTTCATTTTTTCAACATACGTAGCTATTACCCTCGAAAACTAAAACTTTTGACATAGGAAAAGAGCCTTTAATCACATTCTTTACCATTTGCAATCATAAAATAGTCTAATACCTTCATTTTTTCAACATACGTAGCTATTACCCTCGAAAACTAAAACTTTTGAAATAGTAAAAGAGCCTTTAATCACATTCTTTATCATGTGCAATCATAAAATAGTCTAATATCTTCATTTTTTCCACAGACCTAGCTATTACCCTCGAAAACTAAAACTTTTGAAATAGGAAAAGAGCCTTTAATCACATTCTTTACCATTTGCAATCATAAAATAGTCTAATATCTTCATTTTCTCAACATACGTAGCTATTACCCTCGAAAACTATAACTTTTGACATAGGAAAAGCTTTTAATCACATTCTTTACCATGTGCAATCATAAAATAGTTTAATATATTCATTTTTTCAACATACGTAGCTATTACCCTCGTAAACTAAAACTTTTGACATAGGAAAAGAGCTTTTAATCACATTCTTTACCATGTGCAATCATAAAATAGTCTAATATCTTCATTTTTTCAACATACGTAGCTATTACCCTCGCAAACTAAAACTTTTGAAATAGGAAAAGAGCCTTTAATCACATTCTTTACCATGTGCAATCATAAAATTGTCTAATATCTTCAATTTTTCCACAGACAAAGCTATTACCCTCGAAAACTAAAACTTTTGACATAGGAAAAGAGCCTTTAATCACTTTCTTTACCATGTGCAATCATAAAATAGTCTAATATCTTCATTTTTTTCACAGACAAAGCTCTTACCCTCGAAATCTAAAACTTTTGAAATAGGAAAAGAGCCTTTAATCACATTCTTTACCATTTGCAATCATAAAATAGTCTAATATCTTCATTTTTTCAACATACGTAGCTATTACCCTCGAAAACTAAAACTTATGAAATAGAAAAAGAGCCTTTAATCACATTCTTTACCATTTGCAATCATAAAATAGTCTAATATCTTCATTTTTTCAACATACGTAGCTATTACCCTCGAAAACTAAAACTTTTGAAATAGGAAAAGAGCCTTTAATCACATTCTTTACCATTTGCAATCATAAAATTGTCTAATATCTTCATTTTTCCACAGACAAAGCTATTACCCTCGAAAACTAAAACTTTTGAAATAGGAAAAGAGCCTTTAATCACATTCTTTACCATTTGCAATCATAAAATAGTCTAATATCTTCATTTTTTCAACATACGTAGCTATTACCCTCGAAAACTAAAACTTTTGACATAGGAAAAGAGCCTTTAATCACATTCTTTACCGTTTGCAATCATAAAATAGTCTAATATCTTCATTTTTTCAACATACGTAGCTATTACCCTCGAAAACTAAAACTTTTGAAATAGTAAAAGAGCCTTTAATAACATTCTTTACCATTTGCAATCATAAAATAGTCTAATATCTTCATTTTTTCAACATATGTAGCTATTACCCTCGAAAACTAAAACTTTTGAAATAGGAAAAGAGCCTTTAATCACATTCTTTACCATGTGCAATCATAAAATTGTCTAATATCTTCATTTTTTCAATATACGTAGCTATTACCCTCGAAAACTAAAACTTTTGAAATAGAAAAAGAGCCTTTAATCACA